>NW_026782522.1:0-127964 GCF_031769215.1 Ylistrum balloti | reverse complement strand
AAGTGGGGGGTCCAGATTCATAAACAGCTCCATTATGACAAACCTACATTATATTTTGGGATTTTTTCTTCTTAATTTTCATGTAATAATCCATATCAAAACATTCATTAGTAAAATTGATTGAAAAAAATATTCCATTGTTGAAAAGTAGGTCATGGTAATTAAGCTCATTAATTGCTAATTATATTAAAGATGAACTTAATTTTCTGCCTTAATGCACATAACAACAATACCTTTATCATGTGTCATGCTTTAGTAAGATTTATTTTTGAATACTTTATAGAAAATGGAGAATTAATTAATGGGAGGGAGCGGGTTCACACTTTTGACAACTTTTGGTTGATATCAGAGTTGTCTTATGTAATTATATTAGATAATAAATATCTAATAAATAAATGTTAAATTGTACTGCATTAAGAACTGTTTAAAATAAATTGCTTGATAAATGTAGAGATATTTAAACCAGTTTGGTACGGCTGGTTGCGCTTTAAGCTAAAATGGCGGGATACAATGCCATCCCCTGACATATACCTTGTTAAGGATCTTTGTGTCTACCGGTGAGTATACATGTGCACCTTGTCTCAGACAGTTCATATACCCTTATATATACAATTAATACGTGGTAACTACACTTCACAACCTCAGCGATTTTAGTATACTTTCTTGGTTTGACTGTCACTGACATTGTACATATAATTTAGACATATAATTGTAATTCAACTGTTGTTCATAATTTTGTTCATCCAAATTAAGGTTTTAATAAGGAGTGTTTTCTGAGTTTATGCCCTGTTTTCTTTTCTTTTATCAATATGCCAGTGCACAGGCAGTGCGCTTGTTGTAAAGCACAATATAAAGTAAGGCTCTGTTGTCTGAATAAAACAGACATTATGTCTTACTTGAAAGCAAATATTAATGATGCCTTAAGGTTTGGTGACCCCGTATGTAAAAAATGCAGGGGAAGATACTACAATCACCATTCATCTACTGAACATCCTAGTAGCGATGTAGAGCACCAGCTTGAGTCACCTGAAAACAAAAAAATCAAACTTGACATTCCACGGGCTACATTAGGTGAATCTCGATGTAAAATGTTAAGAGAGGAATGTAAAAGTAAAATGGTAATGCTCTCAACAGAAATGCGAGTAAAGATTTTTATTAAGACAGGTATCCTTGTCCCAAACACCTGCAGATGTTGTTCTTCCCACATAGTGAATGGTGATTTCCCATCTGATAGTCTATCTTCACTCGCATATTCCAGCAAAGACATTGAACTGGATTCTTCTGAAATATCAGAGATCCTTTTGACACTTAGGGCAGCTGCTTCAAAGAAAAGTTGTTTAGACTTTGATTCCTCAGATGGATTAACTGATCAAGATTACTACCGTCTCACAGGTCTGTATAAAAATCAATTTTCTGACCTTTTACGATCAGTTAATCCCTCTCTTTACTCTACACTGAACAGAAGCGCAAGGACTGCATTAGCCATCCTGCTTGTAAAGTTGAGGACTGGCATGTCTTTATCAATATTAGCTTCTCTGTTCAACATGACAAAGAGAATATGTGGAAAATGTATTCATTCAGCTCGCCAAGCATTGATGACCCACTTCGTTCCTTCACACCTTGGCCTGCAACACATCACTAGAGAACAAGTAATTCAAAACCATACAACGGTATTTGCAAGGAAGATGTTTGCCTCTAGTGAAGATGTCGCTATAGCTGTTGCTGTTGGCACATATATTTATGTTGAAAAGTCCAGCAACTATACTTTCCAACGACGCTCTTTTTCGATGCACAAAGGACGCCCTCTCCTGAAACCAATGCTTCTTGTGGCCTCAGATGGCTATATACTGTCTGTCCTAGGCCCATATTTAGCAGACGGTCGAAATAATGACGCCAACATTACAAAACACATGTTGAAAACTAACACTGAGAACATCAAGGATTGGTTTCAAGATGATGATGTTCTTGTCGTTGACAGAGGCTTCAGAGATGTGACAGAACTGTTGAATGATGCTGGCATCAAAACAGAAATGCCATTTTTCTTGCCAAAGGGGCAGAAACAACACACACATACTGAGGCAAACGAATCTCGTCTTGTAACAAAGGTAAGGTGGGTTGTGGAGTCGGCAAATGGGCGGATTAAGCAGTGGAAGACCTTGGGACATGTTTTGCCCAACACTCTCATTCCAGTTGTAGGTGATTTTGTGAGAATTGTGTGTGCAATTTGTAATGCTTTTCGCCCCCCCACTTGCCTCTGATTCTCCCAATGACCTCATCATTGCTGAGCGAATGTTGGCTCTGTCAAAATGTCCCAATAAATTGCAAATTCAAGTTGAAAAAGAAGGTTTGGCTAGGAAAAGAGCCATATGGGTCAAGCTTGATGAGGCCAGTTTGCCTGACTTTCCTCAGCTGACAGAACCGGAGTTGAGAGATCTTACCATGGGAGTATAGCAGTTGAAGCAGGCAAAGTCATACACCATGGAGCACTTGTCTGAAGATGGCCAGTATGAATTAATGGCATGCAGGGAAAAGCCTGGCTTAATTAAAGTTTAGATTCGTTCCAGACATGTTGCTTCGAAACTGTACAACCTGTGGATTGAGTATTCCCCTGGTTTGACTCCTATATCTGGTTGGTATTGCCAGTGTAAGGTTGGTGCCAGGGTAGTGGGCTGCTGTGCCCATATTGCATCTGTTCTCTGGTACCTTTCTTATGAGCGACACCAGCCTAGGATAGCACACCCAACTGCCTCATCAAGCTACCTCAGCTGTGCTGATGACGCAATGATGATTGAGGACTGGTCTGAGTCTGACAGTGACAATGAGTAACTAACTATGTGTACGACCATTGTATGTATAGTGGAGTGAAATGCAACACTAGAGGTTAAGATTGATATCTTTCATTAGCCATTTCTGTGTTAATACTTCGGTAAAACCACTAGATACAGACATATGGTCAAAGTTGTCGAACTAAAATTCAAAGCACCGCCTCTTCTTTGTTTTCTTTAAAGTATGCAAAAATATTTCTTATTAAAACATGGTACATGATAAAGGTATTGTTTTTATGTACATTAAGGCAGAAAATTAAGTTCATCTTTAATATAATTCGCAATTAATGAGCTTAATTACCATGACCTACTTTTCAACAATGGAATATTTTTTTCAATCAATTTTACTAATGAATGTTTTGATATGGATTATTACATGAAAATTAAGAAGAAAAAATCCAAAAATATAATGTAGGTTTGTCATAATGGAGCTGTTTATGAATTTTACCCCCCACTTTACCCCCCCCCCCCCCCCATAACTAATGAATGGCTCAGATCTGACCTTAATTTTATGTCATATCATGACCACCTAACCCCAAGGAATTCCTACACAAGAAATAAAAAATATCGGTCATGGCCGCCAGAAGGCCCAAATTGGCACTCCTCCTTTGCAGATGAAACTTTGGGACTTAGTTATGAATTTTAATGTTACAATGAAACATATAGTGAAATTAATTGTGGTCTTAGTCCTTAATGACATGCCTAAAAATCCATGTTTTTATTTCTCATACCAACATTGTTTGACCGATTCTCATAAAAATTGGCATGGTTGTTCTATATTTTATGACTGATTAGGTAGTGAATTAATTTTTAATTTATCACTTCAATTATAATTAAAATTTCAATTAAATTAAATTTTTAAAAAAAATTTAAACTTTATTTTCTGGAGTGATCAGGACATCTTTAAATAACATCAAATTAGCATATTTGTGTTATTGTGTATTCCTACACCTGATTTTTAAAAGTTAAGATGGAGGATTTTTTCAAATTAAACAAGTACAAGATCTTAGAAAATTCTGTGGTTAGCCCAGATAATGGCTTGTGTAGGATTTGGATTGGACCTGTATCAAGGACAGGAAAATATGGAATTCTGTCATTTAAGGAGCCCAGTGATTTAAAATGGAAAAAGAAACATGCACACAGACTTGCTTTTATTTGTTTTTCTGAAAATTTCGAATTGTCAAGTGATCTGGACTGTTCCCATCTCTGCCATAATAGTTTATGTGTAAATGTAGAGCACATAAGTTCAGAACCTCATTTTATAAATAATAATAGGCAATACTGTTTAAATTCAAATGTGTGTTATGGTCATTAGGGTTCAGTGACTGCATGTTGGATTTGAAAATTTAATTAAGTTTTTATTGATTTGAGGGTATTAGCTATTGTACACTGATGTATACAACGACTACCACTACGTGGAGGTTCCCTCATTAGGTAGTCATATATTTTGTTGTTGTTGCTTATGTTATTACATTATTTTGGGGTTTTTTTCTGATTGTTGACATGCCTCTAATAAATTTGTTGTCACCTCTTCTTCTCAATACAGGTGGTCCTGAGGTCGGTTGTCTCCCCTACATAGATGGATGTTGGGATCTAGCTGACCTCTCCTGTAGTCAGACTTCCGAGCGGACCTGGACCTTTTCGCATGCTGCTTGTGCTGTTCTGCTAACAACAACATACTTCTTTTCTTGACAGCAGGTTTGTATTGGTGCTGGCTTTGATATATTTCCTCTGAGCTGAGTTGATCAAGTTTATGTTTGATCTCCCTACTCAGAGTACCACCAAAGTGTTCAACCTTTTTTTGAATGGCTTTCCCTGCAGTGTTGTTTATGGTCAGAATGGCATTGTCTAACCTCCCCTCAGCATTTCTTCCAAAATTCTGATGTTTTGGTAAGGACACATTCAGGCTTCTCTGACAACCCTCATTCTTCTATGTAGATGTGCTGAGTCTCATAGATCGAATAACATCAGTGCTGAGTTTCATTTTCAGAAGCTCCAACACCAACATCTCGTCCTCCGATGTCATTCGAAGTTGATGGATCTGGTTCGAACTCAGGAACATTGATCGCACCCACCAGTTGTCGCTGTCACCACCAGAGCACACCACGGAATGCTGCTTGCACTTAGAGCAGTCACCTGTGTAGCAGGATACAGTAGCATCTAACACTGCAGGTAAACGAGTCGTGATAGTCAATGTTTCTGGAGTGAATTTTCATCAATTCCTTGAAAATCAGACTGCTGCAGGCTTTCAGGTCTCGAGAAAATACCTTCTGAGCACGAGACCTCATCAGTCTGGTACGACCAGGAAACATTGACTCGCTCCACTTAGCACTGTTACATTTCCGAAACTGTGCTCTGCCTAGGTGGGTTGGGTCAGCCAGTCTCTCCACTTTCCACATGGGATGTAAGGCTCTCATGGCTTCCTCCAGGCCTTGGGCTCCAGTTCCATCTCCATCTGTGGTTGCATATTTTATTAGCACGCCTTGTCTAGCCAGTTGATCCCCAATATCCTTTCCCATGGCATACTCGGACAAGCCGTCGTATCGGTCAGTGTTGGCTGTGCAGTCAGGATTACCACTAGGACAGGTGACATCATATCCTTTCCCTCTCAGCCAAGCACCTGTCCAGCAAAGTTTGTTGTGGAGGGCACGTCCAAGTATCCACTTCTTAGGGGTAGATGTCTCGATACCCAGACTTAACCCCTGTGAGGCATTCATCCCTGGCTTCTTAGCACTTCCAAATGATGTGCTATTGTACCGCCCATCCACAGCTAGTCCAATGGTGCTCGGGGAATCATCTCCTCTCAGGGTGTTGGCCTCCACCACCAGTCTGGTCTTCTCGGACATGTCCTTTTTTGTTGAGGGCAGTAATGTCCTTGGACACTTAATTTGCCTGTCGCTGCATTCCACTCTTGGCTCCTGCAGGTATATTCAGGTGTCCTGTGAGCTATTTTAAACATTTTTGGGTTAATAGAATCAGCGTAGGTCAAATAAAACAGGAGTTATGAAGAATCGAAAAACCCCTATCAGACCGAGATTTTAACTCAGTTTTACATACACTTTGCTGTACATATCACACACCAATTGTCAGGAAAAATGAAACAGATTTTGCAATTATTAAGATATTTCAGTTCTGTAAATTGGTATATAAACTTGAATAATTCCTACATGCACCTATACAAAAACGTTTTTCAATTTCAAATTACAACTTCATTTTTTTGTAGAATTTTTTTTTTAATTACCAAATTTTCATATCAACTGAACATTTCATCCGCTTAAAAGCATTTTTCAGCTTTGATTTGGACATGAAATAATCAATAGATAACAGTAAAGACTTGCAGTAAACAATCACAGTGAATGACACCCACTGGACTAACTAACAGCCACTTGTATACATACACAGACTATCCATGCCAAAGGCAGGGGTGTGTGTTCTCTTTGAGCCTTTCTGTTTACCTATGGGGCTCTCCCTGTTTCTGAAACACCTTTGATGTTATATCATCAAACAGGCAATGATATGTATATCACAAAGACCAATCAAATGCTCAGCTTCAGTTTGATTTTTTTATTCTTAATACATCTGACTACTTCTTACTGACCATTACTAATATGAAGGGAGACAGAAAGAAAACGAAAAACATTATTTCAAGCCTGGAAATGTTCCAAAGAATAACGGCCAGGCATTTAAAGATGAAGATCCTGAAGTACCTGTCACCAGAGAAGAGAAACCAGCTCTGACCAGAAGACTGACCACCCAGGAATTTCAGCTGATCACCAAGCCTAGTCCTGATGGCCTTTCCCTGGTAGCAACAGATACTGGAGACAGACCATGTCCAACATGGATACTACCGCCAGCAACTGTTACAGCTGAAGAATCCAACTTTGAGCCTGTGATAGAAGGAAACCGGATCATAGACATAATGTTGATGGTGAAAATGTGAAACGACATCATCAGACTTCATGCCGGACAACCTAACACTACAGCATGCATGATACCAGAGTTTGAACTGGACACTGAGTGGAAAAGGGCTCTGGGATGGAGTTGTGCGGTCCGATGTAATAAATGCCAGTACAGATCTCCACTGTACAAACTATATAGAGAGGCAGACACGGATAAGCCCGGACCAAAGCCAGCCCTTGTAAACAAGTACCTACCTTCAGCTTTGTGTGGCCAGGCTATCAGCACCAAAGGAGCCAGGTTACTTCTCGGACACCTGAATATACCTGCAGGAGCCAAGAATGGAATGCAGCGACAGGCAAATTAAGTGTCCAAGGACATTACTGCCCTCAACAAAAAGGACATGTCCGAGAAGACCTAAGAAGTGGATACTTGGACATGCCCTCCACAACAAAGTTTGCTGGACAGGTGTTTGGCTGAGAGGGAAAGGATATGATGTCACCTATCCTGGTGGTAATCCTGACTGCACAGCCAACACTGACCGATACGACGGCTTGTCCGAGTATGCCATGGGAAAGGACATTGAGGATCAACTGGCTAGACAAGGCATGCTCATAAAAATATGTTACCACAGATGGAGATGGAACTGGAGCCCAAGGCCTGGAGGAAGCCATGAGAGCCTTACATCCCATGTGGAAACGGGAGAGACTGGCTGACCCAACTCATCTAGGCAGAGCACAGTTCCGGAAATGTAACAGTGCTAAGTTCAGCGAGTCAATGTTTCCTGGTCTTATGCCAAGAAGGTATTTTCTTGAAAGCCCGCAGCAGTCTGATTTTCAAGGAATTGATGAAAATTCACTCAAGAAACATTGAGACTATCACGACTCGTTTACCTGACAGTGTTAGATGCTATTGTATTCCGTGGTGTGCTCTGGTGGTGACAGTGAAAACTGGTGGGTGAGTTCAATGTTCCTTAGTTTGAACCAGATCCATTAACTTCGAATGACATCGGAGGACGAGATGTTGGTGTTGGAGCTCCTGAAAATGATGCTCAGCACTAATGTGCTGATACGCGGGGATATCTCCCAGTACACCGGGGTGACAAGTGACGTCAGGGAGGTAAAAATGTTACCGGCAGGTATCATTCTAATCCTCTGCACCACGATGATTTGCGCAACAAGGGCACTAAAAATCACATCAATGGACGGTACCCCCATGTACTACATGGCTGTCTAAACGGCCGTATTCAAACGCCTCACCCAGAAACAAACATGCACAACAACAAAGGGGGTCATCTATCGGATCCCCAACCTCCTTGGCGAAAATAAACAATGTTAAGACATCCAGTAGGATGCACAACGAAAGCATAATTTGGTGTTTTATAATTAAATATTTGGTAAATCTAATACATTCTTTATTAATATCATTCTGTTCAATATGTCCTAAGGATATACACATGCCACACATGTAGGTTCGTGTCTAGTTGACGAGGTTTAGTCTCCGAACGACTACTCCTGTACTTAACACCCAATTATCTAAATTATCCCTCAGAAGGGATAACTAGTTATTACCTATGTTACCTGTATTAGCTGCCCTAAATATTAACATGAAATTGAGGGGAAAATTTAGGGAAACAGTAGGACCGATTTATTGAACATTTATAATTATTTTATAAAATCAAATAAACATGATGATAGTCATTAAGAAACAATTTTCCAAAACTGGGTTAAATGAAACTTATTAATTCAATTCGCATATATAGATATATATTGTTGGTATATAATAATAAGTAATGGTTATATGGAAATATATAAAATACCATTTTCATGTATCATAATAGATATCATGATATGTTTTTGTAATTATTGATGATAACGTATCATAACAATTTGGTAAATTGTACTTTCATTGGGCTTATTAATTCAATTCGCATCTGTATATAATGTTGATATACACTATACACAGAGCATATGGAGAAGAGCACAAGCAACAGGCCTACAGATCCTCTACAAAGACAACGACGCAGTGAAGACCTTAGTGAGACGCGCAGCAAAACTACCACTTGTGCCATTGGAAGACATTGAAGATGTCTGGTTTCAGGCCTTAGAAGATCGAGATGACACAGACCTTACCTAGCAGACACAGACCTTCACAGACTATGTAACAGAGCAGTGGATAGAGGGAGACCGACACCTTTGGAACCATTTCCATACCGAAGGACCCCGTACCACCAACAGTGTAGAAAGATGGCACAGCAAGATAAAGAAGATGACACAGCATCCAAATATATATTCCACAATCCAGATCTTCAAAGATATACAGAATGCCAATGAAATCAACAGAATCCAGAGAACAGCCGGAGGAACCATGCGATCACGTCCAAAGAAATACATGAATATTGACCGACGCCTATCGACACTGAAGGAAAGATACCAGAACAGAACCATCGACCTGATGACATAAGTAGATTCTGCATCCCAACTCATCCATCTCGGACAACTGTTCCAGTCGTATTGAAATATGTTGAATAGGTTAATTGTAACAAATCTTTTTGAATCTATCGGTCAATATCTTTTATTAACTCAAGTTGTATCCAATACATATGCAATATCAATATAAATTATATTTAATATGCTACATACATTTGTTACAATACTATGCTATGATAAAATGTATAGTTTATGCACCTGAGCTTATCTTGTGTCATTTTGTAATAAGATTTATAACTCACCTGTTTGTACAGGTAAACTTTATGCCTACTCCCCACTGAGAGCCCCTCAACACCTCAAGATAATTAGGTCTTAATTACAGGAGTAGTCGTTCGGGGAATACACCGTTGACGATCAGGTTTATTCCTGTTAAATTCCTGTTAAATTGTGAAACGAAGTTGTCATTATTTGATACCTATATTTCCTGTTTACTTAATTATGCATGTGAAATTTGGGGTTTTAGTCCGGCACCCCAGTTAGAGAAAATACATCTATTGTTCTTAAAAAATGTGTTGGGTGTTAAAAAGAACGTGAATTCTTCTATGGTCTACCATGAGCTGGGTCGTTTCCCTTTGTTAATAAATCGTAAAATAGCTGTTATGAAATATTGGCTTAAATTACTGCATACCGATAATTGTGTTTTAAAGTCATGTTATAATGAACTTGTAGAGCTAAATCTAAGAAAACCTGGATTTAAGATGAATTTTATGTACCATGTAAAGCAAGAGCTTAGTAGTTTAGGGTTTCATGATGTTTGGTTGACTCGGTGTATTTCAAATGAAAAGCATTTTTTGATGCTATATACTCAACGGTTACATGATGTTTTCATTCAAGAGACAAGAAACAGTTTTGAAAATTCATCCAAGTGTATACTATATAAACATATTGTTGACCGGTTTGAACTGCAGTTTTATCTTCGTAAGTCTTTGACTTTTAGATCTAAAAATATCCTCTCTAAGTTTAGGATTCAGGCACACAGTCTAAACGTTGAGACCGGTAGATAGCATGGTATACCCAGAGCTCTAAGGTATTGTATATTATGTGACAAAAGAGAAATGGAGGACGAGATTCATTTTATTTTATTATGTCCAACATACTCAGATTTAAGAGCATTATATATTAAACCGTATTATTATCGACGTCCATCTGTACATAAATTAACTGAATTATTGGCAGTTAAAAATGTTAAAACGCTGAGAAACCTCAGTAAATACTTAAGTTATGCTTTGACAAGAAGAATTTTACTTCTTAATGCTAGAACAAGTTAGTAAATTTTTGTGTTTATAAATGAATGTAGAGGTTTATGTTTTAACTGTGTCTGTTGTGTTCTACGCCATCTTACATACATGTTTATGATATTGGTTTTAATTTTTTCGACTGATTTGAATTTGAACTGATTTGAATTAAAGTTGCTGCTGCTGCTGATGATGATGTTGATGATGAAATGACGTCGATGATGATAATTGACGTTGTTGTTGATGATAAGTAAGATGATGATATTGATGATGATGAATTGACATCGATGATGATGATGAAATGACATCGATGATGGTGATAATTGACGTTGTTGTTGATGATGATGATATAAGGCATGACTATTTTTGTAATTTAACAACAAATTATATAACTATATTATAAATCCGTAAAATTGTCTGTATCCAATAAGTTGTTTACAATTATTTGTATCTCATAAGTTAGAAAACTTGTGAGATCAAATTTAATTGAAACAATTAAATTTGAAATTATTTACGTTTTAATTGTGTGTAGTGTTCTCCACCGTCATGTTGCATAAACTGTATTGATCTTGTTGTGTACCCTGATTTGTAAATCCTATATGCTGTACTGCATTTGGAAATAAACTGAATAAAATTCCCAACTGTCCCAAAACTAAATAAATAATCTTCGCAACTGTCCGAAAAGTAGGGTTGTTGTTATAGTGATCAGGGGTTGAGAGTGTTGTTTTAACAGGTAAGACCACTGTCCAAAAAGTCACAGGTAAGTGGACATCATTATTTATTTCCATTCTCATATTTATGTAATATCTTGAAATAAACTCTAAATGTGAAACATTTTTTCCAAACTGTCATTCATGTATTTCCAAATCTTTCATTCAAATTCTAAAAATTAAGTATAAACCTAATAAATATTATTGAATAATCATATTAATTTACATTAATAAATTATGTCATATTCACAAAATATTATAATAATTTAAATCGGTATATTTTAATATTTAGTCATTAAAAAATCATTCAAGATGAACAGTAAACAATAACACTTAGCTAGAGGTTGAGGCAACTACCCAAGCAGTTTGAGATTAACACTTTAACAAGATGTTGAGGCAACTGCCCAAGCTGTTTGAGTAAAATATCCAAGCTAGGTGAGTAGATATATATTACATGATTTTGGAATTGGCATCATCAATGCAATTATGGCTAACTATCAAGTTCAGACACAGTTCACAACTAATCAACGTGAAGGCCGAAGACTATGTCAGGCCGGATTCAGCTATATGGTAAAGAATAAGTACAAAGATACAACCTATTGGAGATGCTGCATTCGAGACTGCCCTGCAACAATCAACACCACCAATGACATTCCGGTGAAGATGGGACATCAACACAATCATGAACCCACCAGATCGAACGTAGATGTACACAAAATCATGCAGAATGTAAAGAGAAGATGTAGAGAAGAACTTAAACCCTTACCAAGCATCTACGATGAAGAAATCGCCCAGATACAGACACCAGACTGGACAGATGAGACACGCCGAATGGTGGAACAGATACCGACCTTCCCCTCCTGCAAGTCATCCCTCTACAGAAACAGAGCGAAAATACTGCCAAAGTTACCCACTTCAGCTGCTGCTATGAAAACGAATGGACGCAGACCAACGCCGGGGAACATTTTTTACTCTTCGATGACAACACAGACAATTCAAGAATTCTAGCCTTTGCCACTACCAACAGCCTGGAGACCCTCTCGACCGCTACCACCCTGTACTGTGACGGGACATTCTACACATGCCCGAGGTATTTCAGCCAACTCTACACCTTCCACACCATGATAGACAACCAGATGTACCCACTTCTATTTGCCCTCCTACCAGGAAAGTCACAGACTATCTACACCCGATTCTTAGAAAAACTCAAGTCAACGATGGAAGATCTTCATCTGCAACTCAATCCCACAGTGCTGTTCATGGACTTCGAATCTGCCGCCCAGAATGCCGCTAAAGCCGCCTTCCCAGGAATAACTCTGAAAGGATGCTTCTTCCACTACACCCAATGTATCTGGCGAAAGACTCAACAGCTTGGACTTCAGACCCACTACAGAGACAATGAAGACATACACAGACTTATTCGACGAGCAGCAGTACTACCCCTGATCAGAATTGAAGACTACTGGTTCAACGCCTGGAATGACCTAAAAGACGTCAACTTACCGGTGGAGACCACTACTTTCACAGACTACGTCACGACACAATGGGTAGAAGGAGACCGAAATATTTGGAATCAATTTGACAATGATGGACCCAGGACTACCAACACCTTGGAAGGCTGGCACAGCAAACTAAAGAAGAGGATCCCGTCATCACATCCTAACATCTACCTATTCATCAGGGTACTGAAGGAGGTTCAAGCTGCCAATGACGTCAGTCTGATTCAACACGCAGCTGGAGGTTTGCCCGCACAGAAGAGACGGTGCTACAGAGTGTTGAACGAACGCCTGGTCCATTTGAAGACACTGCCAGATGATGGCCAGATTGACTACATCAACTATGGAGACAGAGCCACATACTTGCTCCATATGGAGTAATAGTTTAACTGACAGTGCGCATTTAGTGTGAAATTATGTTTATTCTGACTGTTATCATTATTTAAGAAATTTTCATATTAATATATAATAAATATATTATATTAATATATTGATATATATGTTCTCAAAATATTTCATCTTAAGTTATATTTCATTACTCAGATATAATAATACATAAATCCCTACTGTACATGTGTGTAAATAATATAATGGTAAACATTTGTTATCCTGTATTTTACCGGTGCTCGGAATAAACTATCTAATTGTCACCTCATCATGTTGTTTTCTTAGTCATTACTGGCCAATATACACAACTCCCATCTGTCCCAAAGAATTTTTACCTGTTATTTTCGGCTTTGGGACAGTTGGGAATACACCGTTGACACCGTTACGGCTGACCGATCACACTCGTTACCGACCAGGAAAATTTACCCGAGACAACTTGGCGTCTGAATGTTCGACACAAACATGGAATTTTTTGTATGATTTAGAAGGAACGGACCACAAAATATATTCGACACAACCACAGTATTCGATTCATCCGTGTTTAATTTACTAAGATAAAGAGGAGAAAAAATCGGGACTGAATGAAACGTTCGACTCATCCGATGTATTCAACTCATGCGTGTTCGACACAAGTGAGTTTTACTGTATTTTGGTTAATCTAATAAATTCTTTATTAATATAATTCTGTTCAATATGTCGCAAGGATATACACATGTCACACATGTAGGTTCGTGTCTAGTTGACGATCCTATAGTCATTACCTATTTTACCTTTAGTCATTATTGTCAAATTTACCTTGTTACCTGGATACTAAATACGTAATCCGTATTAAGTACTTCAATCTTATATCAGTATATCTAGCATGTTGGCGTGGTGCATGTAATTTTTTATATAATGTAACATTTATTTCCCTTGTTCATCTATATAAAAGCTGTTAAGAAATTGTATTAAACAGTCGATCTCTAGGACGTCCACACACCAATAAATTTCTTAAATAGACAGTCCTGGGCTCAGTCATATTTACAACGAAGATCTACACACCAAGAAAGAAGATCTAGAACATTATACAACAAAGACAAACAACCTACAGCATCCGTCCTATTGGAATTCAACACAAACACCTTGCCCAAAGGAAGTCATGTTTAACAAAATATCAAATCACCAAATTTAACGCACCACGCAAACACCAACCAAAACAACAAACTTCAAAACACACCAAACCCAAATATACCCAGGGCTCGGCAGCCCAAATAAACAACAACAAAAAGAAAAAAGGACTATTTTAGATATACCGTCCGCATCTATCCCAAAAACTTCAGGGAAACCAAACACTAGGTAAAATAAGTCATGGTGGAACGATTAATGCAGGTTAGTCAAAAACTCAAAAATAACAGCGAAAGGAAATGGAGGCCAAATGAAAATAGTGAACTATTGAAAGCAGAATATACAAGATGCAAAACTAATTTCAATTACATCATTCAAAACGCCAGAAACAACCATTGGGAAGAGTTTTATTCATCTTTAAATAATAAAACTAATTTGAAAAACTTTTGGTCAAAAGTCAAAAGCTATGCAAGGAATAAATAGATCAGAAATTCCTATACTCGGTAAGAAAAACATTACTGATAAAGAAAAGGTCGATACCCTAAGCTAAACAATATCAAAATTCTAGTGGTAACGAAAATTTGACCCCAGAATTTAAATTAAATAACGTTCACAATCAAGTCACCATTAATATTAAAATTAGCGACCCAGGCCTTAACACCGGTGATCTCAACTGCCCATTCACAATTACAGAATATACACAGGCACTACAGAACAAGAAAAGCACGTCCCCGGATGATGACAACATTTCATTCAACATACTTAAACACTATCCAGACAACATCACATATCATAGTACAACTTTTTAACCACATATGGGACACGGGAATACCTGAATCTTGGAAAAATGCCATTGTAATACCTGTAGTAAAAACCAGGTAAAAGTCCATATTAACCAGCATCATATAGGTCCATAGCTTTAACCTCACACCTATGTAATTGTCCCAGCGTTCATTACGTTTTTAGTATTTTTTTTATGAAATTATTTAAAAAAAAATAAATGTATATATATATATATATATATAGTTTAGATAATTTAAATTTTTCTTAAATATTTTATTGTAGACCGAGAGTTATTCTCTCAGTTTGGTTTCTAATAAAGCCAGGTTGCATACACTTTATATAATGTCAGGATTAGGACATGTTCTCAGGTAAAGCCTTCATTAAAACCTCATTCAGTATGTCATTATCAAAGAACTATATATACCAACTGGCAAATTGTCTTAACATTGCAACCAAAATGCCGTGCAACTTGATGGCGAGACTCCCCAGACTGGATCTTGCTTACAGCCCTTTCTCTCTGTACTTGTGACAGCCGGGGCATAATGATAAAGTTGATAGATAGCAAGATTCTAAGGATCTAAGGAACAGTTGTCAGTTTGAATGTTTATGAAATTCAAGCGAAGATACAAGTTAGTTGCAGAAAACCTCGTGCAGCTCTTTCGCTAATACAGACTTTCACGCTTGAATGATTTTGGTAACCCCCTTGGATTTTGTAATGTAAAACATTTCTAATACTGCACAAACGTCATTTTGTTTTCCCTCATTTACAGGTATTCGCCAAGGAAACATGTTAACCTTTCTTTTTTTTTTATTGAGTATATATACTTTTGATAGTTTTAAGATAGATATCATTTGTCCTTTTATTCAGAGTTACTTAAATAATTATTTTTGCTTTTCATAAAAGTTAATTCAGTTTTATTTTCATCAAGTCTCGTAAACTTTTCTTTATCAGATGATTCAGAATTTTTTGTAATTAAATGCGTCTGATTAGCTTTAGGTATAAATATAAATTGTGAAGTACATTACATAAAGCGACTGGGATATTATGTACACAGTCATGGGTTCCTACCTGGGTGGAATGTTGCAACGAGAGGCTATGGAGGATTGACGTTTGCCCGACACACATGTACTCAGCCGAGACCTGGAAACAGCAAACGTAAGATATATTAGATTCAAAAATTATTCTTAATACCTATTGTTTAAAAAATGCAAAATACTCTATATACCGAACAACGCCTCAATATTCTCGGCGGAAGTGCGAGCTCTCTACCTCGCTCTTGAATATATTCACAGAAACCAAATAATGAGAGCCATTCAGACTCTTTCCGTTAATAATAATCCGTTTTTTATCGAACTGCATTGACCCGTCTACTCGAGAATGTTTTTATCGTAACATTACATGTCTAAAAACCCTTTTTGAAACGTTTGAGAATTGAAAAATTCTACATTATTATATAGACCAACATCTCTCAGGTAGACTATGACGTACCACTTTAATCTTTTGTGTTAACATATCCATTTAAAATTTTTAATAATTGTCTTTTACCTCCTGAAGCTGAAGGATTTTTAGTCATTACAAAGCTATTTTTACTGTCAAATATACCTTTTGTGTTTCAGAATGTTTTTTCAGGTCACACTAAGGACAACAGAAATGTTACAATAAGCATAGTGTTCACTTACAGCGGACTTTTTAAAACATGGATATGTAAGAGTGTATATCGGTAAACCCGCTTTTAATTAAAGTGTTTGACTCTCTTTGCAGGTGACGTGGCCTCCTAAACATCAGCCATGTTTCAAGTTTGAGTTTACATGGAGCTTATGTCGATTCGCGAGAAGCCCCAACTGTTTTAATATCAACCACACAAGGTAATATCAGGTCTTCCGATCATCGCCAACCACGTGGCGGTGTTATGTTCAAGTTTACACCGGTGTCAGGGATAATTTTGTCCCAAATTATAATCGTAGATTTCACATCAGCACCAAACTAACAAGTCATAGTCCGGCGGACGGGACTTTAAAATGATAGCGTGTGTGAGGACTGTCCAATCTCGCACGCAAAAAGATCCTCCTGCGGTTACCGATAAGTGTTGGCGCTGACGCCCGATGAGCCCTTATAACCCCAACATACATAAAATTCGTCCATAGTGTATATCATTAGGCAAGCACAAAAGGTTTTGTTTCAAAGGTTGTTTATATGTTAGTGTGAAATCTACACGTTTGTTGTTGCCGCTGCGGTGGGTATATGTGCTAATGTTGATTCTCGTCGTTTCATTTCTTGTAAATATTGTGACAAATAGCACAGTCACCTTTAGATCTAGGGCACGCGTAGTGGAACTCGGTTCACGTGGATACAGATATAATTAAAAAGATGTATTCTGTATGTTTAAATTATCATAAGTACAAACAGATAAATAGTTTCATGGGGAAGAGACAAAGCCAATAAAAACCGAGTGTCGTAAACACGTCTCCACTCTTGGGAGTCCAAGCTATGCCTGCTAACACAAAGGAACACTACTCACGAAGTCAACTTTCATAGCAGTGGCCACTTGACTTACACACTCTAAAACCCATTACAAAACACAATATAAGCCCACTCGTCACACACATTCGACCCACAAAGGACGACTCGACGCACACGGGTACACGAACCGGTTGTACAGGTGACGTGGTTAAAAATAGATATATATCTGGACAACGGCACGAGTGCCAATACTACAATAAATAGGGTTAGACGATTCACAGGATCGGGCATATGATATCAATGCAAAAGAAATTCATAAAAATAATTAAAACGGTACTATTCTATTCCGATTCTGCCCGATCCTGTAATTCACTCACGCATGTACGCTCGTACATCATTTACACCACATAATCATAAGTTCGTGACTATAAAATACTTTAACTGTTCATATGTCTTTGTTTTAATTTCCTCGTGCTGATAGTGAAACAACTCGATTAGAACCCGAGTTGTTCCAATAACACCTGACAGTACTGAATACACTACGCGGAGCGAGTGCGCATATCAGTACACCCCTTTCTGAATAAGCACTGGCAGGGAGGAGTCGGGCAGCGACTTTGGGTAACGACAGGGTACTGATTATGTAGTCATCGTTAGGAGATCTGAAAAGTCTGACCGGGTATAGGGATTGTTATTGCTTGTTATACCGTCGTCCGTTGTGGTATACAATTTGGGACGAGACGTCTAGTTCGTTTCATATATTTCGGAATACAGCTCGGCCACATTGAACACGAAAACGGCTAAAAACACTTCCAAAGCTTACGAAGATCAACCGCTGTCATCGGCAAGTAGACATGTAACAGAGGTCATGATTTTCTTCAATGCTTCCGCCAGGATTCGAACCCGGAAACGCTGACTTGCTTGTGCAGCGACGAAATAACGATGGCACCGGATCTCGGTTAATTTCTATACAATACAATACAATAAGCTTTATTTTGTGTCGTATATGATAAACAAAGTCAACATTAGCTCAGAGGAGCTATTATTAGCTATTATTATTATTCTATTTACTTAGTTACTTATAGTTGTTTTCAAGTACAGAAATTATTCTTCCTCTTCACCGGACTCGTTGTTAATTATTCTCATTGTTCTGTCACTTCCAAGTGTAGCATTTTTAAAATATCGGCTCTGTACTTGTAGTACAATTCCTGCTGTTTCCATAATTTATCCGGATGGTTTTTTAATACGTTCCTGTTTGGAGCGCTGATTACATATTCTGGTAGATAGTTCCAAACTAAGACTAGTTTTGGCTCTTTGTAGATAGATTTTGTTTGAGTTTGTCCTTGAACTACTTCTTTTAGTAACACTGTTCCATGGTGTAAGAATGCTGTTTGTATATTTTCGTATATACCACTCATTGTCTTGTATGCCTTAATTATGTCCCCTCTTAACCTGCGAAATGGCAATCCGAGATCCTTATGTCTATCTTCATAAATTAAGTTTGTTTAATTTTGTTTAGTCCTGGAAGCTGTTTTGTCGCCCTCCTCTGCACTCCCTCAATTCTTTCAACGTGACCAAACGGGACTAGCAAAGTCCAAGTGTGTTCTTACAAGGGTTTTGTACAGAGGTAGGAACGATTTTTGTCCATGAAATTGAAAGTTCTCCTAAGCATGGCAGACATTGAGTTGGCTTTGATTACCTTCTCACATATATGATCTTTGAATGTAAGCTTAGTGTCTACCTTTATTCCAATGTCTTTTCGCTTTCCGTTTTTGCCAATACTGTTATTGAGTGAATAAGATGTTTCTTTCATCGAGGGATTGCCAATGTGCATGTATTTGCATTTTTGGGGGATAACCTCTCACAATCAGTCCTTGCTCCATTTCACCATGTTATCCAGGTATTTTTGCAGTAAGCTGCTATCCTCTTCTTTGTCAATAATCCTGAATATTTTAGTGTCATCAGCAAATATGAATATAGATAGCTTTACGGTATCTGGCAGGTCATTCAGAAAGATTACAAACAGTATCGTTCGGAGAACCGAGCCTTGTGGGATGCCTGACAACATATTTGGCCATTCTGAATGTTTTCCGTTTATAATTACCCGCTGTTCCCTCAATTTCAGAAAGCCACTTATCCATTCTGTTAATTTATTGGAAAACTTGTATGCCTTTCATTTGTTGAGAAGTCTGTTATGGGGGACTGTGTCAAAGGTCTTCTTATAACCTAAGTAGATGCAATCTATAGACAATCCTTTGTCTAATGCTTCTGTCCACTTGTCCATTACTCAAGCATTTGTAATGATATAGATCTTCCTGGTAGAAAACCAAATTGCTTACCGAAGTTGCTCCCGCTTATAAGTCAAACCCCCCTTTTCAGCTGTCAATTCTTGGGTTTTCACCATGGACCCAACTATAAGTCGCACCCAACATTTTGTTATATTTCATCCCAACATGTTTAAATTGCATACACTCTGTACTGAACTCGAGAAGTTTACGACGGCATAAATCAAATTAAAGCACAAAGAAAGATGACAAAAATACGATGGTATTGGTGATATCTTTCGCTTATTGTGTATTAAAAAGCAGTCGGGACATGTTTTTGTTGTTGTTTTCTAAGCGTGAGCAAATTGGGTTTTCAATAAGAAGAGTATTTGGGATATCGGTAAATACGGTAAGAACCAGAAATGTCGGGTAGGTTATCAGCTATACGTTACACGACTTCTATGAATTTCTGTGCAGCTATTTATAAAGAACCAATTTTAAACTCTTCCATATTAAATGCATCTGTGCACGACAATGCAAAAACTAATTCTCTGTTGAGTATATAACTTCGTATGAAAAGGAGAAATTGCTCGTACTGATCAGTTTTCCTCTTTTCCTACAATGTTTCCTAAAGATTTCTACTGCAGACACGCCAGACCAAAGGATCGTTTGTTAAAGGGTTGACTTCATTTTATAAATACATTCACTTTTTAACGCCTTTGCAGAAAAGTAGGTACCGGTATAATTTGTCCAATTATGTCTTTATATGGCTGTTGCTACCAAATAGACAATTAGCGAAGGAAAGAAAGGCAAACACAATTAACATTTTCATTTATTTCACCAATTATTGATTATTTTATTTCTCTCTTTATTATATAAACTATGAAAAACGAAAGAAAAAAAAATTAAATAGTATTTGTTTCAAGCACAATTCTTGCAACTTCTTTCAAATCGTATTAAAGAAGAAAAAGGAGAAATACCTGAACTAACGCACATTAAAACAAGCAGCAATATGAAAACACTTGTGATAACCAATGAAATGGTTACCAAGGTACTCAATAACTTAAATCCAAATAAATCACCAGGCTTAGATAACTTGCATCCAGAATTCCTGAAGAAGACTGCCTTCACCCTAGCGATACCACAAGCACTGATATTCAACCAAACTCTTCGAGAGGGACCCATTCCTGTTGATTAGAAGCATGCAAGAGTGTGCAATATTTAAAAAGGGAGACAAGAGAGCAGCAGGGAATTACAGGTCAGTCAGTCTTGCATCTTTGGCATGTAAAATAATGGAAACAATCTTTTGCGGGCACATAAATGACTTATGCGGTCGCACAATAGTTTCTCTTCAAGGAAATATGGATTTATATCGGGTCGTTCAACTTCAATTCAGTTGTTAGAATTATCAGATGGATAGAAAGTTTTTTGATTGGGAGAAAACGGCATGTAAGAATAAATGACAAACAGTCTGAATGGAATGACGTATTATCTGGTATTCCCTAGGGATCGGTCCTAGGCCCCCTGCTGTTTGTCATTTTCGTAAATGATTTACCAGATATTGTAAAATCAGATATGTATCTATTTGCAGACGATACGAAAATGTTCAGAGTAATCAAGAGAGAAGACAGAGTAATACTTCAAGAAGATCTAAATACCATGGGAGAATGGAGTGAGAAATGGCTACTAAAATTTACATCCGGATAAATGCAAACATATGTTGGTCGGGCAAGTTACCTCACAGATAGATGGAACAGGAGCAAAACACCAATAACTGAGGAATGGTCAAAGAGTCACTGATAAAGAAAAAGACATTGGAGTAATGGTAGATTCTGAACTTTCTTTCCAAGACCACATAAGTGAAAAAGTGAAGAAAGCAAATCCAAATTTTTGGATTGTTAAGAACATTTCAGTATATGAATTCTAAAACCTTTCTTCCGCTGTACAAAAGCTTGGTGAGGTCACAACTGGATTACGCAAGTTCTGTTTGGTCACCAGTAAAAGTTAAAGATATATAGATAAGCTGGAGTCAGTTCAACGAAGGGTCACAAAAAGTTTACCAGGAATGAAGCATATGTCGTACCAGGGCAGGCTTCAGAAGCTAAATCTTCCAACTTTAACATGCAGAAGGCTTAGAGGGGATATGATAGAACTCTATAAAATCACAAATGGTATATATAATAAGGATTCATGCAATTTTGTAAAGCTTAAGATGGACGTAGGAATAAGAGGTGGTCGAGGACACTCTAAAACACTTTTTCTTCAACAACACAGGACCAACAGAAGAGGAAATAGCTTTGCTATAAGAACTGTAAAAACATGGATTAATCTTACAGAAGACATTGTATCTGTTTCAAATACAAATATACTGAGAGGAAAGTTAATATTGTAAATTAAATCCTTGACGTACACCCTTGAAACTTGACAAATGTGTGCATTTGTGTTAGGTCCCTATAATACCGTATTGAAATCACTGATGCATAACTAAAGTGCGCACGCCGCTTGTACAAAAGAATAAGAGACAAAAGCACGGTATCTCGAACCTAGTATAAAAGATTGATTCAAAATCTGAGTGTGCGAATCTTCAGACATATCCTTTCCTTTCCCACATTTTAAGCATAAGTTGGCAGGGGTCGTGCCATTTGGCTTCTTATGCAAGGAACACCGCAAAATCAAGTCGCTAATCAATTTGGAGTCCATCCATCGAACATTTGCCATCTCACCCAAAGACTACATGCCACCGGAAGGTTTGCAGACCATCCCTTCATGTGACAACGCGTCGGCAGTACAGGGCAATTCAACTTTCGCACCTACGCAATCGCTTTCTGACGGCCACGGAAACAGCAAGGAACACAATTGGGAGTCATCATGTTCCTATTGATCCAAAGGCTGTGCGTACTCGACTGCGTACCTTCGGTTCAAGACAGCGGCGGCCATATGTTGGACCACAGCTTAATGCGCGGCGACGTGCCAGACGAATGCAATGGCTGAACGCACATTCCGTAAGACACTTCCCAATGCAACGTTGGAGAAGGGTCCTGTACTAAGATGAGTCCAGGTTTTCGCTTTACCGGGCAGACGGCCGACGTTGTGTCTATAGACGTACCGACGAGCGCTATGCAGATGCTTGCGTGATAGAGAATGACCGCTGTGGAGGAGGATCGGTCATGGTATGGGGAGGGACACGCGATATTGATGGGTCCAGAACGCACTTCATTTTGAGTGGGGTACTCATGAATCAACGTCAAATTTGAAAGGTTTACTTAACGAACACGAATAAAATTCTCGTAGATGACAGAGTAGTCAACTATCGTCCAGTTACACCATAATTACATTCAAAAACCTTTTCTATTTCCCGTAGTTGATCTGGAAGTTCCTTATTGCGTTTCTTTTTCCTCCCAGTATACTTTATTTTGTTTTTTTAAACAGCCAGTCTTGGTGATACTTTTTTCAATATCTAATAAACGTGATCATACCATATACCATCATCTGACGATCATACATCTTAATGTTCATAAGATTTTGCACTAGATACGTTCATATTGTTCATTGGTAAAGGCTAATGAATTTCCTCTGTTTTTGCTGCTTATTAATGAAGATTCTCAAATGTCTTGATTACATTTTACTCGCCACTAATTTGACTAATTTGGATTTCGTAAAGCATGAGGTTCCTCATGGGGGTCAAAGTTCGGACAGTGCAGCAAGAAGTGGTCAGCATCCTCACAGGGACTACCACACGAACATGAGGGGTCTATGTGTAAGTTTGCTCGGTTAAGATCGTAGTGTACTTTCTCTGTTGCGGAGTCGACAGTGAAGTGTGTTTGTGTGACGTTTTCCGTGCGTTCTAAAGGATGATGGTATGGTTGTGGGTGTGTGTATTGTCGATTTGAAAGATTTCAGAGTATCCTAGTTCCTTGTGTCTGGTTGTAGCTTGTTCCAAAGTTTGCAAGATTGTGGTATAAATGAGGTGTCCATGAATTGAAGTCGGTATCTTGGAATGTAGATATTATTATGGTTCCGTGTTTGATATCGTGGTTCAACTGGTTGATTTAGTATTAGGTTGTTAAGAAATGACGGTGTTAGGTTTTGCAACGGTAGAATAGTGTGAGGTTTTTTCGTAGCGTCGTCGTTTTAGTGTAACCCAGCCTGTTTCTTAATAAATGCTGTATAATTTGGTGTAAAGTGGTAGTCCTGTGACAATCCTGGCCAGCTGGAGCTGCAGTCTTTCCAATCTGTCTTCGTTTGTCGCACCGCAATTGTCCCATACTTCTGAAGCATATTCCAGGAGATGTCTGATAAAAGTGTAGCGAGTGGTGTTGTGCCAAAAAACCCAAAACCTCTGGGTTCGTTCAACGTTTAATCGATGTAATATACAATAAAACATAATCAAATACTCGCGCAACTTCACAAATCTCTCGTTACATATTCCACAATTTATACTCTTCTTTCATTAACACATTACATTTCACCGCAAGAAACAATATCAATACTTCTACATTTGAATAAAATAAAAGATCCAATAAAATACTTTATAACATGACCATTCCAATAGTAAGAAAGTAAAATCACACTTACAACACGTAAGTTTGCAACAGTCCACAATATCACCTCATCCGTCAAGTGTAGGATTTACGAATATTAAAATACATATACATCGTTGATTCCAAATATTAACCTGAATGTTCAGTTACCGTTAAAACATACCATTGAACATTATATTGTTCATACAAACTCTCATCACTCACAGGGAGAATATATTAGAAGAAATACTTTAACTAGAAAGAAATAAAGTTAGAGAAAAGTTACCATAAAGACAAACCCCGAGGAACCTGACATTTGAGCATCCGTCTAACCCGCAAGCCAGGATTCAACTGTACCACGATATAGTAAAAGACAAGACATACCCAGGAGAAACTTTCAACCAATCAAACACCTTCGTCAAAGTCCGTCAAAAGTCTTGTGTCCAGTCGGTCAGTGAACACTACTCACGTACACTAGTACATACATATACACTACACAAAGGGACCAGCTCGCAAATACGTATAAACGTTACGCGCGCAGGTAAAACGTTACACTAACGATGTGTTCGCGATGATAAATAATACACACATGTACATAACCACACACTTACAACACGTACTGTGATCTAAGTTCACCCGATAGTCTCGCTTGAGGTGTCCCAGTTGTCCACATCTCCAGCATACTTGTCCATTAGTACGATGTCTGTCAGACCTGAGATGTTTCCTGGTATCTTGAGAAGCTGACGTATAGTCTCCATGAACTGGCTGACGGTTACAACTGGACATCTTAGTCTGGTGTAGTTTAGCAATGTCCTGCTTCAACTTAGAAACCTCAGAGGTAAATCTTTCATCAAGGTCTTCATCTCCTTGATATCATCACTGTGAGGTTGGGCAACAGTAACTGGTCTAGGTTTCTCTGGAGAAGTGTCCGCCTGCTCTATGTGTTTAATAGCAATGCGTAGCTTATCATAATTCAGGATGGTATCGAACTTGTGACCAGTAACTTCACGCAATGACTTCTCAAGTCCACGCCAGAATTTGGTCCTTTACATATCTACCACTTGAGGTTGGGTAAGCTTTTGGATATAGAGTGTGCTGGAGGAGAACCATTGCCATATGATATGTTTATTAAGGCTGAGATAGAGACAACAATCCAGGGTCATGATACACCTTTACCAGGACTCCTATTGGTAGTACCAGATACCAGATATAATTTCAAGGTACCAGTTTTAGTCGGAACCAACATTCTGAGGGGAATTATGGATGCTTGTAAGGAGGTTTATGGTGACAGAATGATGAAAGGAGCCTCGCTCTCAACACCTTGGTATATCACATTTAGGTGTATGGCACTACGCCAACAGAATTTGATGAAGAGGAGGTTCTGTCTTGGAATAGTGAAGAGTGCAGAGGGTGCTACTATACAGATTTTGCCTAATAAACATGTAACGATCAACGGGTATGTGGATCGCTAGATGGAACATACTCCGACCAGTGCCTACTTCAAGTCATCAGAGGAATCTTCGTTGGTAGACGATTTGGACATTCCTCCAAGTCTTATACAGTACAGATATAGGAGAAATGGTGTTGTCCCAGTAACCGTATCTAACATCACAGCCAGGAACGTAACTATTACAGCCCCGAGCGGTATTGTTTGAGATACAGCCAGTTACAGTAGAAGGATGCTTGCAAGACGTTGATACAGGTTCGTCTGGTAGTTCTGCATCCACAGATACAGAAATGGAATCTCTAATACAGCAGATACAGTTTGATAACAGACTGTCTGAAGAGAGTTAACTATTGGGAAGCAGATGATCACAAGCTTCCAGGATATATTTCTCAAGGATGACATAGATCTTGGACACTCCTCTGCCATTCATCATCGGATAGAGCTGACTGATGAAGTGCCTTTCAAACAGCGTCATCGCCGTATTCCACCAGCCATGATAAGTGAAGTCCGTGATCACCTTCATCAACTCCTGGACATCGGGGTAATACATAGATCACATTCTCCATGGGCTTCAGCGGTTGTTTTAGTGCGCAAAAAGATGGACGTCTGCGAATGTGTATTGACTACCGTCAGTTAAAACAGGACTGTGAAGGACTCTTGTGCTCTTCCTAGGTGGAAGAAATCCTGATCAGGATGTAACTGTTTTTCTACTCTGGACATGAAGAGTGGCTACCATCAAGTTGACCTTCATGAGGAACATAAGTTAAGAACTGCTTTTACCATCGGACCATTAGGATACTACGAATTTAATAGAATGCCATTGGTCAATGCCCCAGCGACCTACCAGAGATTAATGGAGGAATGCCTTGGAGAGCTGAATACCACTTGTTGATTTGTTTACATAGATGACATCATCGTATTTTCCAAGACATTCGAAGAGCACACTGCCCGATTACAACAGGTTTTTGAGCGGATCAGATATCACCAGCTGAAGTTAGCTCCACAAAAGTGTTCCTACTTTAAGGAGAAAGTGAAGTTTCTTGGTTTTGTTGTCTAGAAGGATGGAATAGAAGCGGATCCAGACAAAGTTCAGAAGATTGTAGATTGGCCAAAGCCAACTGGGCCTGGTGATGTAAGAAATTTCCTCGGATTTTGCGGATATTACCGCAAGTTGTGGAAGGATTTTCAGCCATCGTTAAGCCACCCAATGAGCTGCTATCACCTACCAGGAAGAAGGGTCATTTTAAGAAGAACAGCAATACACTCGTGGGGAAAGGAACAGGAAACAGCATTCCAGACTCTGAAGAGTATTTTGTCCTCACCGCCTGTTCTTGGATACCCATTATATGACTTACCTTTGAGATGCATACTGATGCGAGTGGACATGGTCTAGGAGCCATACTTTACCAGCAAAAGGATGGAAGGCCACGCGTCATCGCTTATGCCAGTCGAAGGTTGACAATATCAGAAAGGAATTACCCGGCACACAAATCAGAATTCCTTGCCTTAAAGTAGGCCGTAACGGATAAATTTACAGATCACTTGTATGGGAAGAAGTTCACGGTTACCACAGACAATAACCCAATGACTTATGTCCTAACCACTGACAAGTTAGATGCAATCGGACACAGATAGCTTGCTACATTGTCTGCATATGATTTCAATATCATCTACAAGCCAGGGAAGACCAATACAGATGCAGATATTATGTCTAGACTACCTTCCCACGACGAAGCAGATCAGTCTACATCTGTGAGCGATTGGATTCAGTCAATGCTATTTGTGGCTCTATTCAGCAAACTGTCCTGGGTTGAGACTTCAGCAGTATTTGATGGTCACCTTATGGATTCTGGACAGGATATGCAAGAGATGTCTTCGAGGTGTTGGAGACGAGCTCAGGATAGGGATCCTGTACTGAAACATATGATATCCTGTGTTAGGAATAAACAGAGGCCGGACAGAAGATGTCTGGATCCTGACCAGCAGACCTTGTTGCGTTCCTTTGACCGTCTCAAGCTTGAGAGGAGTGTACTTTACCGCGAAGTTACAGAGGATGGCGTAACTCGGAAGCTTCTGCTACCTTCTGATTATCGGAAGCAGGCTTTTATATGGACTGCATAATTCTGTTGGACACCTTGGGCGTGACAGAACATTGTCGCTGATGCAGGAAAGATTTTATTGGCCAGGGATGAGTCAAGATGTGGAGAGATGGGTAAGGAAGTGTAGACGCTTTAAATCTAGGAAGGCAGTTACCCAGAAAGCGCCGTTAGTGAATAATCCGGACAACGCAGCCACTGGAGCTAGTCTGAATGGATTTCCTTACTTTGGAGTCATCTTAAGGGGGATTTCAACATGTACTTGTCATAACGGATCACTTCACCAAGTACGCGCAGGCTATTCCTACTAAGAAGCAGACTGCCAGAACTACAGCTGAAGCCTTCTTTCACTATTTTGTGGTTCACTGTGGAATGCCTAGACGGATACATTCCGACCAGGGTATCAATTTTGTTGGAGATCTGATCCATCAGCTGTGTGACATCGCCAACATCAAGAAGAGTAGGACTACGCCGTACCATCCTGTGAGCGGTTCAACCGAACGCTGCTAGGGATGCATGGGACATTGAATCCTATGGATAAGGGAGACTGGAAAAGGCATGTCTGTCCTCTTGGTCATGCGTACAACAGCATTCGGCACGAGAGTACGGGATACTCTCCGTTCTGTTTGATGTTCGGACGGCATCCTAGGTTGCCAATCGACTTGGTATTCGGTCTGGATATTGGCGGACGGTACCCTACTTTGTCCAAGTACGTCTCTTTTCTTCGAGACAACCCGCAGAAGTCCTTTGACTTGGCAAGACGTTTCACTGCTTCTGCAAAGGAATAACAGAAGAGGAACTACGACAAGAGAGCACGAGCTGTTGCTTTGCAGAAAGGAGACAGAGTTCTAGTCAGGATTATGGCTTTCGAGGGGAAACATAAGATTTCCGACAAATGGGAAGAGTATGACTATGTCGTCATTCGTCAGCCTAATGTGGACCTTCCAGTCTACGTAGTACGGAAGTGTAATGGAGATGGAAAGGAAAGAACTCTACACCGCAATATGCTCCTGCCTATCGATTTCCTACATAATGAAGATGATATGGAGAAGGATTTACCTGAGAAATCAGTGTCAACAGCTAGACAGAGGACAAAGATCAAGCCAGAGGAGGGAAATGACGTTTTGAAGGACGCAGCTAGCGACTCCGATGAAGATGACGACTCATCTGTCGCCATGATTCCCCAGTCAGAGGGTCCGCTGTCAGATTTGGAGGATGGCCATGGGAAATCTTCAATACCCAAGGAGGACACTCCAGTGTCTGATGACCAATATGATGATTCTGCGCAACATGTTGATGGTGACGATCGTCGTCAGTCTGCAGCAAGGGATGTAACACCGCCTGGTGACGACCAAGTCTCGGGGAGTGTCGAGACTGGAGGTGTTGCTGACGGATCACGTAGAGGAAGGACGACAGATCCCTACGCCTTCTCCTAGGATATCATCTAGAGCACGGCGGCCTCCTCTGTGGCAAGTAGTGTCAAGAGAATTCGTTATGGATCATAGTCAAGTGTGTCCAGGAGTCTCCAGTGATTGGATCACGTGAGCAGAATATATGCAACGCCTTCTAGAGCGTGGGATGCTTGGCCCGGATCGGGCATCGGATGCTCTCATGACAATCGTTTGTGGAGACGGTGTGACGTAATTGGATTATTTTGCACTGGGCTGTTTTGTTTTATTTCTATTTATGTGGCAGTGTCAATTTTACTTTTATCTATTTATATATATTTTTATAAATGTACTTGTCCAACCGGTTTGTTTTGTCAGTGTATGTTCTAAGAATTTCTCACCTGTGTTTTGTTATGTAAATGTCTTGTCACGTGATTACATGCTTGTTCATGCACCTGTATGTTCTGTATCGTTATTCACGCGCTGGACAGAGACATGGACAGTCGCAATTATATGTAGCTACGTACGGACGACTGTGATGGCAAATATACATTTTAAAATAGACCATAGATCATTTTATTGTAAAAAAGATGTTATCTCTTGAGACCCCTGTCAGATTGATAGGGGTCTTTTGGTGCATCTGAATAAATGTATGAAAGGAATGAATCCAGCGTTGTTTTATAAAACACTGTAGCATTGGAACCCGGCTACATTTATATAGAGTTGAATTTCTTGTAACATGTGATTTAAGATATCGCTTTCATTGACCATTCGATCTTTTGCGCTTTGTTTTAATTTGATATGTATTGTGTATGTTCATGTAAATGACTTCATTTTGTATTCGTATGGATGATTGTGTTCTGCTTATTAAAAGACGAGGACGCCTTTTTCAAACCAGAGGAATGTGTAATAGGGTCATATTTTGTATATTGGTACTGATTTCTGTAGTCTCTATATTTTGTATTGTAGTATATATGACCCTATTTCAAAAGTAAAGTAAAATGTTTCTCTAAATTTCTTCTCGAAAGAATGTACTTGAGTTTACGTAACATAGCTAATTGCTTAAATGTCGATACAGGCATTCCATTTACAGTCACTAATAAATCTCAGTCCGAGCTGTTTATGTCTGTCAGTCACATGTATTGTCGTTCTATTGGATTTGAGATCTGGTATGCTAGGTAAGGTACGATTAGAAAAAAATAATAATTTCAGTCTTGTTGGGATTGAAGGACATAAGTCATTCCTCAGGCCACTCCTGTAACTTTTGAAGGTCACCATTTACTGTTGTCTCAATGTCGTCGATGTCAGGAGATGAATAAGAAAGAGATGTGTCGTCGGCGAAAGGTCTTGTCAAAGAGTTGAGAGTTTCTGATCTGTCATTAATATAAATTACAAAGAGAAAAGGCCCTAAGACTGATCCCTGAGGAACCTCAGCTTTTGTATACCCAGGTTTTGAACAATTATTACGGAGAACAACGGATTACTTACGATCTAGAAGATAACTCGAAAACCAGGAAAGTAATTTACCTGATATGCTATAATTACGAAGTTTTAGAATCAGACCTTCATGCCAGACACGGTCGGACGCCTTTAAGAAATCACAAAATACAAGGGCAGTATGATATTTCTTTTCTAGTGCTTCTAATATGGTATGATAGAGTTCAATGAGCTGAAAGGTGGTAGAGTGGTTAGGAAGAAAGCCAGATTGTAAAAGATAGATCAGATTATTATCGTGAAGATGATTATGTTTGTGAACCACTCGTTCGAAGATTTTGGAGAGACAACATAACAAGGAGATAGGTCGATAGTTCACTACAAGTGAGGGGTCTTCTTTTTTGTGGATGGGTACGATAATTTGCTTTTTACCACTGGGAGTGGAACAGATGACTGTATTGATTTGTTAAAAAGGATACTGAGATGAAGGGAAGGTTCATGTGCCAATGGTTTAAGTAGTTTATGACCGATTCCGTCGGGGCCTGAGGCTTTGGTCGTGTCAAGAATTTTGAGGATGTCGCTGACTTCCATCGGTTGGACTTGTATTTCGGTAAGTATGGAGTGTCCGTACGTGAAGGAAAAGAAGGTAAGTATTTGTCTCTGTTATCAAAGTTATTGAAAAAAATTTGCTCTTTGTCAGTGTCGTCGGTAATGTATGTGTTATTTGTCGAGCCGAGCAGAGGAGGTAAGTCTGTAGGTATTTTAGATTTCATTAATGATTTCATGATATGCCAGTATGCTTTTGGTTTAGCTGCTAAATTGTCAGTTGTGATGTCTATGTTATCAAAATACTTCGATCTTGCAAATGTCTTCAAATTATTTACCTTATTTCGTGTTTTTTTATAACTATGGATGTTTGTAGTTGTTAGTTAGTTTAGGTGTTTTGTGGAGTCAGTTGCGTCTTTTATTTTGTTTCTTATTTCATTTGTCATCCAAAGTGTGTCGTTAGGACGTATAGTTACTTGTCGTGATGGTATGTACTTGTCTGCAAGAGAAAGAAGTCTAACCGTGAAAAGTGATGTCATGTTATCGACGTCGTTGCATGTGTCAAAAAGAGAAATCCAGTCTACAGCTGCCAACGCTTCTTTAAAGTCGGTAAAGTTCGCTCGATTGTATAGCCACATATTTTAGTGAAGGTCCGTCGTATAGGGTACTCGATTTTTACCGCGGTATAAACAGCTCGATGGTCACTGATGTCTCGGTCAACTGGTATCGCGAAATGACAGAAGGTTTCAATGGAATTACTTACTAAAGAAAGGATCAATGCGGCGATTGGGAAGTTGCAGTAGCTCTTGTTGGTTCGTCCACACTATTATATAGGTTATAAAGGTTAAGTAATAAGTCCGTCATTCGATAATTTTAAAAAATATACATTGAAATCACCAGTAAGTATTACATGAGGCGTCGTTTCAAAAGCGATATCTAGTGAATTTTGGACTGTTATCCGTACATCATCAGTATTCCATTGTGGTCTGTAAAAAAAAAACAAGAATAATTTTTTGATTCTTAAAGTTCAATCCATATTATTTCGTCATTACCAAGTTCTAGGTCTGTTCGCCGTTTAGAAGCAATTTGTGGTGAAACCAAACATATTCCTGTCCCTGCGATATAAATTATTTGATAGTTGAATTTCGTGGTCTGGTACAGATGGGTCAAGGTGAGTTTCGGTAAAACAGCAAATGTCGACAATCACTAACAAAGGATTCTAGATAATGAAGTTTATTCCTAATACTACGTATATTTAAATGAAGGATCGAGAGACAGTTATCAGTAACACTTCCTAGACTGTGGGAAAATGAGGAAACGTTTGATGGGATCTTAGAGGCGTCCGAAAGTGGTCCAGAATTAGGGTGTACATCTCCATCTAATATAAATAGTAGTAGTATAGTGACATTATGTTGAGTAATGTAATTAACGGTAGATCTGACAAAATATGTAATTAAAACTTATTAATGCTATTCAGAAAGACAGAAAGAGAGAAAAAAAGCAAAAGGTTTGAAAATATATAGAATATGCAACGATACCACACATAATACACTGTATGATGGTCCAATGACAGCTCTCCAGATTGTCACATCAATAGGCATCTCAATCATGTAACCCAGGGTAGGGGGTGGGCGCCACCGAGACACTATGCTTGGACGAGACATGATCATGAGCATTTGGTAGACACAGGCAGACAGTCATACAGTGGTTAACATAATAAAACATGTGTACAATAATGATAGTAACTTGCAGTGCGATGTGGTGCGTCGTGATGCTGTGAGATCATCAAAGAAAATAAGAGATTACGATACTCTTGTGAGTTGAAACGAAATTGGATACTAAACATTGGTAAGGTAAGCTGATATTGATTATTTGTTTATGTACTTGTACCTATATACAGTTGAGGAGACGATGTTCAGGCAGGTATGAATTATATACATGTATTAAATAGTGTGTGAATAAGATACAATATCTTTACATTCAACGACCTTCCTCATGCAAAATATACTTGCAGTCATATAAATTTGAAAAGTGTTTACATATAAGTACAGAGATATATACAAACATTCACACGTGTGTACAATCGCACACATACACAATTCCCGTTAATGCTGTAAAGTGCTTAGATTACGCGGTGTCAAATTTTCGCATTTATACTATGAACTTGTTTTCGCGGGGTCCAAATAGGAGGTACGGGTTTTTGGTGTACGTACGCACGCTGACCCGTGAACACAGTTTCGCCGGGGTTTTGAAATTCGCGCACTGATGGAAAAGCATATACATGTAGCAAATGGTAACTTCCGCGAAATAAAAACGCTTTACGGTATACACACACACACCTCTCTCTCTCTCTCTCTCACATACACATGTTCACGCGCACAGACATACGTTACAACTCAAGCACGCAATAGCGTAGACACCTGCGTATGCGCATGAGTACGTTTACACACGCACGCACACACGCACACACCACCGCCACCACACGCACACACCTCAAGAACATTTACGCACACACACACACACACACAAACACACACACAAACACCCTCGCACAACATCACACGCACGTGTACATACACACACACGCAAATACAATCCTATTAGGTATTACAATATATACATATAAACACAGATATATACATAATTAACACATATGTATGTACAAATAGCACGCACGCGCAAACCCCTTGCATATAACTGTATATCTGTAAAATACTGATATATTTCTCTTTTTTTTTTGTACCGAAGAGATATCATGGTATTTTTGTTATGTAATATAGAAAATCTGGTAGGAAACACGTGCGGCAAATTCCTCATCAGTGATCAGAACTCTGTTTACAATACTACCAGGCTTCGTTACCCTGAGTCGTCTGTTTGGTTTCAATTAAACTTTTGTAAATTTGAATAATGATTCGTGTACTTCTGGTTATACTTGTGAAATCGTCTTTCACTACTTTTTATAGTGTCATTTTATACCAATTAAGGAATATTTTGATCTATATTTTCACTCATTTGAATGTTGAGTTCAATTTGGATACCATACCTTACACATTCATATATGTTGAAAGGCGAAAATAATCCTCGGTGCATAGAATATGAGGAACCATTCACCTTTAAATATTGTTATTGGACTGTGCTGACCGTCTCTCTACTCGAGAATGTTTTTATCTTAACATTACATGTCTAAAAACCCGTTTTGAAACTGTTGAGATTTGTAAAATTCTACATTACCTGAAAGATGTTGGTCTATATAATAGACTATGACGTACCATTTTAATCTTTTGTGTTAACATACCCATTTAAGATGTTTAACATTTGTCTTTTACCTTTTGGTTTGTTTAATGTTATTTCCTTTTTGGATCGCTGTGTGTTTTTACCAGTTGATGACCCTAATGACCTTTTATGTGTTGACGGGCCGTTAAGGATGTAATAATAATAATAATAATCAATTTGAATACAATTTTGTTCGGAAAACCTCATCTTACCGTAGATCTTAATTAAAATATCTTCAGACATATGCATTCCTTCATTAAGTCTAGTAACATATTTTATATTAATAACAATTATTTTTGTATATATATACAACTTTTGCATATTTCAATGATAATAAGTGTTTCTATATAATCACATGTATATAACTGGTGTCTCAAACCTTGTTGTATGGTTGACGATATATATATGTTTAAAATGACCTTTTCTAGCAAATTTTATAAGACTGTTTACCGTCTAGTCATAGTTATATAATTTCTCAAGACTATAAAATATTAATTTGCAACCTGACGTTGCATAACATAGCTGTTTCTCGATCTCTCGTTGTGACATCACAGCCGATACGCGCCTCACTCCGAGGTTGATTAATAACAGGACATGTTCATTTTATACGTCAATATCTCGGAATTGGGATCAAGAAATTTGGTACGGTTTTCAACCTTTTGGATCATAAAAGTAATATTATATCCATTATTATTTCCACTCATGTACACTTTAATATAATTGTCAATGCATTGGTGTTCCCTTGATCATAAAATGTAAGAGTTATTCCTCTTAGTATCCAATGTTTATATAAACTTTCTAAAGAAAGAAACTCGCCGGAAGGAATTAGACATATAATACGTAATGTATACATAAATGATAAAATTGCACTCTATTTCAGACAGCTGATTTCATGTTTTAGTCAATTTTAATAACACATACCCGATCAGTCAATATAAGCCTGAAGTTCTCGGGCGCTTCATGGCTTTGGAACAGTTCCGGGCTGGAATTCGTACATCCCTATTTAAAATTAAAGCGTTTCAAAGACGCCGGGTGTGTTGTCCTTCCGACACAAAATGAAAACGGTGCCGGGTTTACTTCAAGGTCTGTCTTACTGCAGACTTATAGCGATGAAATCGTCCACGTCGAGATATTGGACAAATCTCAGTGGCGCGATTGTCTCGTCAAGTTCAAATCTCCGTTCAACAAGGACAGTAGAAAGACACTTCTCTATGTTGACATGTGGAGTAAAGCCGTCAAACAGTGTGTTATGTAACACTAGAGAACGGTACAACTGCCATATAACACCAAATTTGTCAACATGCCCAGTTTTTTATAGAAACTATACAGGCAGAAAACCTAGGTTTATGAAAGCGCCTCACGTTTTAATGCCAGACTTCCCAGTGGTTTTGGTTCCGACTTTTAGGCAGTTTCTATACCAAGGAAGCAAAGATGCGAAAGACATAAAAGCAATCATCGCCATTGAAAAGGATTTCGTGGTCGAAGAGTTTTTAAAAAGGGCTTATAAGGTATGCATAATAATCTGAAAATCGTACACAGTATACTGTGGTGTAAAGGTTTTGTAATGATCAATATACTTGGGTAATGTATGACTACTAATTGTCTATATGTTAACCTGTTCTGTCTGGTTAATTCATGTACAATTATTAATTATCTATATGTTTAGCCTGTTCCATCTGGTTAGGCAATGTACGACCATTAATTGTCTATACGTTTAGCCTGTTCTGTCTGGTTAGGTCATGTAAGACTATTAATTATCTGTATGTTTAGCCTGTTCTGTCTGGTATGTAGCAATGACATGATACTTACAGCACAGATAATATAAGGTGATTTCATGTTAGGTGATATCACAACATCATGATGGAAAATCTAGATATATCAATAAAAATGTCTGACAATAGCTTGTTTATCCAAATAAATTTCTAGAGGTTTAGCATTAAGATTGATGAATAAAACCAAGTTAGACAATGCAGTCATCAGATAGTGCTTCAGCTCTACAAATACTGGAAATATATTGCGATCTGTCACTCTAAATTCATCGTTAATTAATTATGCTCTGTACAACTATTAGATAAACAGGGTAAAACTGTACAATTTGTGTACATCCGATCTTACATTGGTATCTCTGGCAACGAAGGAGCTTATAAATTAGCTAGGGAAGACATAGATCGTGAAAGAACAGAGAAAAGGCACATTCCTGTTGTGTGCCATGACCAGTAATTGAACCCAGGTCTTTGGTGTGATAATGGACCTGTTCTACCAACTGATGCAAAGAAGCAATATTCTACTTCAGCTGAGTGACAGTGACCTTGAATAACACTATGTACAAGTCACACCGACCTGTCAGCTGAGTGACAGTGACCTTGAATAACACTATGTACAAGTCACACCGACCTGTCAGCAAAGTGACCTGAGACTGCATTGACCTGTCAGCTGAGTGACAGTGACCTTGAATAACACTATGTACAAGTCACACCGACCTGTCAGCTGAGTGACAGAGACCTTAAATAAAACTATTTACAAGTCACACCAACCTTTCAGCTGAGTGACAGAGACCTTAAATAAAACTATTTACAAGTCACACCGACCTGTCAGCAAAGTGACCTGAGACTGCATTGACCTGTCAGCTGAGTGACAGAGACCTTAAATAAAACTATTTACAAGTCACACCGACCTGTCAGCTGAGTGACAGAGGCCGTTTTTAACACTATGTACGAGCCACACCCTCCTGGTAGCTGAGTGACAGAGGCCGTATTTAACGCTACGTTCAAACCACACCCTCCTGGTAGCTGAGTGACAGAGGCCGTATTTAAGACTATGTACAAACCACACCAATACGCTCTTTTACGGGATCATTCTTCTATAAAATAAATTTTAAAATGGAAGATTATTCATTGGGAAACAGAGCTTGACTCACAAGTTGGTGGGTCATCCTATGGAAAATTAAAGAAAGCATAGAAATGTAGTATTTTTAAATGTTTCAATATCAATACAAGTTATTTGATAAAACAGTATAAAATACATACTTGACCAAAAATTGATATTGGCAAACAGATGTGAATCAAAATCAAACACCAGAGTTGTATGATAGTGTGACAGATCAATTTCTGGTAAGATGTTTCTTACCAGTTTAATATTGATGTCGGGTTTAGAGGAAAGTTAGTAACATGATGCCTTGAAATAAAAGTATTTAGTTGGCTTTATTCTTTCCAGGGAACATTAACTGTAGCAGATTTATTGGCTTCAAGAAAGGTATCAGATGTAGAAGAACTCTTTACTCCAGAGGTAAGTAACAAAACAATGAAAATCATTTTCTTCCCAAGTGTCAGGAATCGAACCCAGGTCTGCGATGTGACAATCCAGGACTGTGACACATGAGTTAACATTACCAGAATGTTACCTTGGCGCCACAAGCAGTGATTTATCTTATTATGAGTCATGGGGAGATGGCATTTTTTTTAATTGTCCCATTAGAATTGGGAAGTCAAACTTGGTATATGTCGGAAATGTCCTCTTATTGACTTGCATCGTTTTTGATGGAAAATATCCAGACATTTTGAAATAAAGGCAAATCACTGTTGCATGTCCTGAAGTCTCAATTTAATTATTAAATAATGGCATTTCAGGCCTATTATACTCAAGTATTTATATAAAGCATGATACTGACAGGCAACAATCAAAATTTTGACCAGAGATTTTACATATTACTATTGAATACATTATCCTGAGATTGCAAATACAGTTTTGTTGCTTGTTCATGAGACAGCTGTGGTGTCTGACCGTCCTTGCCAATAGCTTTCCATATTTGAGTCACAGGATGTTTTTTCTGCAGGACCTCCAGTTTTCCTCCAGCACCCAAACCTGGCACCTCCTTAAATGACACTGGCTGTTTATAGGACTTAAAGCAACAATACACCTAAACCTTGTCTTTTGATGTTATTTATGTTTTCAATTTTTTATGTTTCAGGCATACAGACAAGTAGCAATGAACTATGATAAGCTGACACCAGAACATTTCGCGGTTCTACACGACCTTAGTGAAAAGAAGTTGTTACTTACTTTCAAGTTTCACCATGTTCAAATGATTTTTAATAGTAAGTCATCAGAACGTAAATACGGCAAAACATAGTATTGTAAGGAAAGAACATATTGGTGATCATTTATCCTCTGTGCCTAACTGGTTTGTTAGATCATCTGAGATGAATAGAATCTTTCACCCCTTTGGGGTGAGACAGGGGGATCTCAACCAGAGGAGGGGATTATTAAGTTGTCAAACACGAGACTTGCCGAGGGTTGAGATCCCCCTGTCTCATCCCAACGGGGGTGAATGATTATTTTTCTCTTACCCTGTTCTCCTGCTGATTGTAAAATGTGAAATAGAATGTTTGTAAATAAAGACTCATAGACAACGTATGAATATAGTGACGAGGCGGCCTCAACCGCGTCACGCTTAATTGTGATATCCTGCACAAAATATAATTCCCATTAACGGTACAGTAAAACATAAAAAGGCATAATATTAATGATAAAAAACAATTTTAATGTTAAAGTATGGATGAGATGACTTCAATATATACACAAAATCAACACATATTACTAAATCGTTATTTTAAAATGATGTCATTTACATGTCAAGTTCCACTTCCGGGTCAAGATAGTGATGTCACATTATTGTTGAGAACGCGCAAGGAACGCGTGTAGCTTGTCTCAACCCTAGGGTGAGATAGAAAAATCTCACACCGGTAAAAACTGTGGATATCCCTGTCTGGGGTAAGAGAAAAAAGTCTCATCGTGACCTATTGTGATCTCCTTTTGTCTAGCACCCATAAAGTTTTAACCTCTTCCTAGAAACGCCAGAACTTCCATGAAATTATCTCGGAAACCTTGGGTAAGGAGCCTGAGTGGCAGGGCCAGAAGTTCTTAAATTGACTCAAATTTCAAAAGTCTTCTTCTCTAAACCCAGATCTGGTAGAAATGTTCTTCATGGAGGAAAGCATGTTAAGGTGTTTTACCAAAACAATGAATTCCATGACCCCAGATCTTACATTCTCCCTTGGGGATGAGGGGCGGGGGGAGGAGGGGGGTGGATGTCACAAAAAGTTTTCTCCAACAAAAATATCTTGGTAAGAATTATTACCATAGGATGACAGTTTGGATGGTATGCATATGTTGATACTGGTTGACCTACAAGGGCTTAAAACATATCACTTAATTTTTACAATAATCAATGTCACAATTGCCTGTACATGACACATGAGAGCTACATATACTTATCCTATAACCTTTATATTCAATACAACATACCTCAGGTGACTGTCAAGGCCACTATGCCTCCTGCTAATACAATGTCATACTGTCGAAATTTGTTGTCTCGAAATTGCTTGAGTCAAAATTCAATTTGAGTTGAAATAATTTCCAAGTCCCGAATTTTTCCCTTTTCCATCTTTGTAATTTTAGTTTGGATGAGTCAAATTTTTGTTTGAGTTGAAGTGATTTTTCTGCCCTTTTTCATCATAAAGCGAGAGTAGTCATTAATTGTCTTGAAATTAATTTTTGTTTAAACATCAGCACGGTCAATACATATAAACATTTGCATTAGCTTCATACATCTTTTCTAGTAGCATATAAAAATTCTGATTTCTTTTCATCTGTAAGGTATATGTTTGATATTGAATTGAACCCGATTAAATGAGCAGGCATAAAAAATCTATTTCTCTGTTTATTTACTGCCATTTCAAATAACAAATTAAAATACACCATTTTTACAATAGAGTTTCGTGCTATCACACTTGGTTTAACCATAATCAACATCAGGAAATTGATATCAACCTTATTTGGACACTTTATTTGTGTCAAATTTCGGATAGATGGAAATATGTTTTTATTAGAGAGAACAAGTTACAAGTGTAGTATACTTCTTTTCAGTAAATGTGGAGATACAAGAGACTGTTCACAGTTCTTAGATCAATATTTTAATGAAACTTTGTACTTTAATTAGGCATGTAATTCTCAGTATCTTTGTTGTAACCCATAAGATAAAGGTCAGAGGTCATATGATCTTAACCTTATAATGATCCTTAAGATCATATGACCCCTGACCTTTTTCTTATGAGTTACAACAAAGATATATGATCTTAAGGATCATTATAAGGTTAAGATCATAGATTAATTGTTATTTATTATAGAACAAAAAGTTAAGATCATTTGTCAATTGTTAACTTTTGTAGGTTTAAGGTTATAGTCATACATCATTTGGTAATTATTGTAGGTCACAAGGTAAGGGTCATGGGACATTTGGTAATTATTGTAGGTCACGAGGTAAGGGTCATGGGACATTTGGTAATTATTGTAGGTCACGAGGTAAGGGTCATGGGACATTTGGTAATTATTGTAGGTCACGAGGTTAGGATCATGGGACATTTGGTAATTATTGTAGGTCACGAGGTTAGGATCATGGGACATTTGGTAATTATTGTAGGTCACGAGGTTAGGGTCATGGGACATTTGGTTATTATTGTAGGTCACGAGGTTAGGGTCATGGGACATTTGGTAATTATTGTAGGTCACGAGGTTAGGATCATGGGATATTTGGTAATTATTGTATTTCACGAGGTTAGGGTCATGGTACATTTGTTAATTATTGTAGGTCATGAGGTTAGGGGCATGGGTGGGTTAAAAGGGGCATTATTTACTCAGATTTCATAAGTCTTCTCAACACCCAAATTTGATTGAATCAAAAGCTTTTCATGGATAGAAATCATGAATTTCATGACACAAGGGTCTCACATGTCCTCTTGTGGAGAACCTACTGTAATTTACACAGGAAATTAAAAATTTTGAGCATGTGTTTATTCACGGTTTCATGAATACATTGATAAAATAATGTAAGTCGTCTCCTTTTGTTTGCAGTGTCTGAAGAGGAGCCTGCTGTGAAAGTGAACGTGAAGTTTCTGATGTCATTCTTCAGTTGCTTTCTGGAAAATAAACGAGTCACAGAATTATTCATTAACACTGCAGGGTAAGAATGATCAAGTCCCAAAAAGTGAGAAGCTTGTAATATTGATTTACATGTACACTGTGACATGGTGTCTTTATCTATCTATGTACTTGAGTACACTGTGACATGGTGTCACTATCACTCTATGTACTTGAGTACACTGTGACATGGTGTCTCTATCTATCTGTATACTTGAGTACACTGTGACATGGTGTCTCTATCTATCTGTGTACTTGAGTACACTGTGACATGGTGTCTCTATCTATCTGTATACTTGAGTACACTGTGACATGGTGTCTGTATCTGTGTACTTGAGTACACTGTGACATGGTGTCTCTATCTATCTATCTGTGTACTTGAGTACACTGTGACATGGTGTCTCTATCTATCTGTGTACTTGAGTACACTGTGACATGGTGTCTCTATCTATCCACCCTCTGTACTTGAGTATGCTGTAACATGGTGTCTCCATCCATCTATGTACTTGAGTTCGCTGTGACATGGTGTCTCTATCACTCTATGTACTTGAGTACACTGTGACATGGTGTCTCTATCACTCTATGTACTTGAGTACACTGTGACATGGTGTCTCTATCTATCCATCTATGTACTTGAGTACACTGTAACATGGTGTCTCTATCTATCTGTGTACTTGAGTACACTGTGACATGGTGTCTCTATCAATCTGTGTACTTGAGTACACTGTGACATGGTGTCTCTATCTATCCACCCTCTGTACTTGAGTATGCTGTGACATGGTGTCTCCATCCATCTGTATGCTTGAGTACACTGTGTCATGGTGTCTCTATCTATCCCTCCTGTGTCTCTCTAACATCTGTCCTTCAACTAAAATTCCTTACTACTAACTAAAGGAGAACCTCGTTTTGGATTTTGACTAAATTTAGTCTGAAGCATCACTAGGCAAATTAGATCTACCCTATTTAATGGATGGGGCCAAAGAAAGGAAATATAAAAATATTGTTATTGTACACCTTTAGACCCCAAGGATTTCTCTAGGCTACATGCCCAATTTTACTATGTCACAATGATGAGTATATGGCAAATTGATAAACATTTACAGTCAAACATGTCAATAAAGGACACTTGAGCGAAGTGGCCTTTATAGACAGGTGCTCACTATATAGAGAAATGGCATTTAAGATTTTGGTTATATATGATATCAATAATCAGAAGATTTAATATACCTGAATAGTTACATTTGACCGGTAAATTCATACTTGAGATTATACGAGTGGTCAGTATTCTGTGATACATGTATTGACCTGTTGTCAATATAAGCTTTTCCTTAAAAATTTAAATTATAAAAAAAAAATCCAAGTTACATTAGTTCTTTTTTAGCCCAACATCATGTCACCTTTCCTCTGCATTACTCCTGAGAAGAACTGAATAGATCATCCTTGTACTACATATTATGTTCCTCGTAGTTAAGAACTTTTCGTTTTGGAATTAATTTGAAAAACAGAATGACTGCAATCAAGCATTTTGGAAGTTGAGTTATAGTTTGTTCTCTTGAGAAATTCAGGATGAATCATTTTCCATGTTCATGTGAATGTTTCTATGGAGAAATAGCCCTCATTGTCACTATTTGGTACTGATCATGAAATCAAAATAACTGGACTGTGGTCATCTTAGATTTGACAGTTATAATTAATGATACATGAATTATTAATTTCTTGAGAAGTTACTGATCCCTCGTGACTATTGTCTCTATAGGTTACCATTCAGAAGTTTCTCTCTCGTCATGCATTCACTATTGAAGGACTGAATGCTAAAACAAAATGGCCGACAGACGGCCATTTTCAATTTTGATAGTATATTTGACAGATTATTTTAAAGATGTTCTGGATGGATCATTCTCCTGGTATCATAGACAGGTTCCCCTTGTTCTCTGTGTTATTGCACAGAATATAAGACATTTTGAAGATGATTTTGACAAATTTATATGTTTATCACCAATGTTACTATATTTAGCATGACAATAGGATGGCTATTGTACATTTTTAAATAAACACTTTATTTTCACATCATTCCAACCGATTTTTCACTCATCCAATCCACATTTCTTTGCTGGGTTTTCATATATCTATATGATTGTTGACTTACCCAATCAGGCTTTGGTTTTTCAAAGGTTGGTTGGTTAGATATAACCAGTGATTAGTGAAAATTTTCAAATACAGCTTAAACAAAATAGTAAACATTCTTTATAATTTCGTGGCTGTATTTTTGTTGTGAAAGACCAGAATGGAATATTTTTAGTGCTAACTTTGCCTTTAAAGCTCTAGTATTTTCAATAGAAACAATTTGAATTTTTTGTTAACCATTGGTTAATTCTTAACTAACCTTTGAGCAACCGACGCTGGATTTCTTTACCAGGTTTCCATATTTCCAGACTTGTAAGCAAGCAAAATATATATACTTTTGTTGTGTTTTGGTGTGATACTGTGTGTAATTTCTATACATTTTATCAGAGTGATCAAAATTAACATTGATTTTAAAAGTGTAACTGTAGAGAACACATCAATGGAACCCTTGAATTTGAAGATAGAATTGTGTGGAAGTCATTATTTATCACTTTCATTCTATAATTTTGTTAATATGTTTACTAATCTTAACTTGTAGGTTTGACAGGCAATATATTTCAAGAATTGACAAATCGATGCTGGCAACACCATCCAAGATAAAAAAATTTAAAGCAGGGATTATGTCTACTTTAACAGACCTACACTTTGAATCAGATGACTATTGGAAGATTTTGGGAATCACATTCTGCCATGTGCTCAGGGATAATCGCAAAGTAACCTTAATATAAATTGGTAATGTTATCTATGTTTTACATCTCAAATATGTTTGTAAATTACAGTTAAATAAAATAGAATCCTTCCTAGTGTAAAGGAATGTGTTTTACTGTGATATTATTGTTTACATGTTTATATACTTAATTACAACTCATCAATCATTTCTGTAATCTGCATTCATCAAAAAAATCTACAAGCAAAATCAGTAGATTACACACTCTCAAGCGATTAGAACCTAGGTGTGTGATTAAAACCTACCCAGAAAGTGAGTAGGATTACAGATACAAAGTGTGTGATTAAAACCTACCCAGAAAGTGAGTAGGATTACAGATACAAAGTGTGTGATTTACCCAGAAAGTGAGTAGGATTACAGATACAAAGTGTGTGATTAAAACCTACCCAGAAAGTGAGTAGGATTACAGATACAAAGTGTGTGATTTAAACCTATCCAGAAAGTGAGTAGGATTACAGATACAAAGTGTGTGATTAAAACCTACCCAGAAAGTGTGTAGGATTACAGATACAAAGTGTGTGATTAAAACCTACCCAGAAAGTGTGTAGGATTACAGATACAAAGTGTGTGATTAAAACCTACCCAGAAAGTGTGGATTACAGATACAAAGTGTGTGATTAAAACCTACCCAGAAAGTGTGTAGGATTACAGATACAAAGTGTGTGATTAAAACCTACCCAGAAAGTGTGTGAGATTACAGATACAAAGTGTGTGATTAAAACCTACCCAGAAAGTGAGTAGGATTATAGATACAAAGTGTGTGATTAAAACCTACCCAGAAAGTGTGTGAGATTACAGATACCTACCCAGAAAGTGTGTGAGATTACAGATACAAAGGGTGTGATTAAAACCTACCCAGAAAGTGTGTGATTAAAACCAACCCAGAAAGTGTGTAGGATTACAGATACACAGTGTGTAATTAAAACCTACCCAGAAAGTGTGTGATTAAAACCTACCCAGAAAGTGTGTGAGATTACAGATACAAAGGGTGTGATTAAAACCTACCCAGAAAGTGTGTTGTGTGATTAAAACCTACCCAGAAAGTGTGTGATTAAAACCAACCCAGAAAGTGTGTAGGATTACAGATACAAAGTGTGTGATTAAAACCTACCCAGAAAGTGTGTGAGATTACAGATACAAAGTGTGTGATTAAAACCTACCCAGAAAGTGTGTGATTAAAACCTACCCAGAAAGTGTGTGAGATTACAGATACAAAGTGTGTGATTAAAACCTACCCAGAAAGTGAGTAGGATTACAGATACAAAGGGTGTGATTAAAACCTACCCAGAAAGTGTGTGATTAAAACCAACCCAGAAAGTGTGTAGGATTACAGATACAAAGTGTGTGATTAAAACCTACCCAGAAAGTGTGTAGGATTACAGATACAAAGTGTGTGATTAAAACCTACCCAGAAAGTGTGTGATTAAAACCTACCCAGAAAGTGAGTAGGATTACAGATACAAAGTGTGTGATTAAAACCTACCCAGAAAGTGAGTAGGATTACAGATACAAAGTGTGTGATTAAAACCTACCCAGAAAGTGTGTAGGATTACAGATGCAAAGTGTGTGATTAAAACCTACCCAGAAAGTGTGTAGGATTACAGATACAAAGTGTGTGATTAAAACCTACCCAGAAAGTGTGTGATTAAAACCTACTCAGAAAGTGTGTGAGATTACAGATACAAAGTGTGTGATTAAAACCTACCCAGAAAGTGAGTAGGATTACAGATACAAAGGGTGTGATTAAAACCTACCCAGAAAGTGTGTGATTAAAACCAACCCAGAAAGTGTGTAGGATTACAGATACAAAGTGTGTGATTAAAACCTACCCAGAAAGTGTGTGAGATTACAGATACAAAGTGTGTGATTAAAACCTACCCAGAAAGTGTGTGATTAAAACCTACCCAGAAAGTGTGTGAGATTACAGATACAAAGTGTGTGATTAAAACCTACCCAGAAAGTGAGTAGGATTACAGATACAAAGTGTGTGATTAAAACCTACCCAGAAAGTGTGTGATTAAAACCAACCCAGAAAGTGTGTAGGATTACAGATACACAGTGTGTGATTAAAACCTACCCAGAAAGTGTGTAGGATTACAGATACAAAGTGTGTGATTAAAACCTACCCAGAAAGTGAGTAGGATTACAGATACAAAGTGTGTGATTAAAACCTACCCAGAAAGTGAGTAGGATTACAGATACAAAGTGTGTGATTAAAACCTACCCAGAAAGTATGTGATTAAAACCTACCCAGAAAGTGTGTAGGATTACAGATACAAAGTGTGTGATTAAAACCTACCCTAGAAAGTGTGGTATCACATATCAACCTGTGCTGATGTGATTTAGTCCTTTGATTTAGATAGTAATCTCAAAACCTTCTTCGTTGTAGTTAACCATGTACCAGGTACATTGGTGTCCTGAAGAAGCCTGAGAGGGCAAAATTAGTCGACAACAATAAGTGTAGGAACTATACCTCTTCATCTGTTGTGATCAGCTTCTACATATTAACAGGTACATATCTGTAGCAACCAATTCACAACAGGAGACCCCACCTTAAATGACTTCAGCTGTTTATGAAGAAACTATTTGTGCTAATAAAAAATCCAACATGTAACAAAAGTGTGTTGGTCTTAGTTGTAAATTATGTAAATATTATGATCTCCGTCACTCAGCATTTATTGACATTTTGTTATTTTATGATCAATAATTGATTGGTTTGATGCCAGTAAATTGACTAAGATCAGCTGTTTCTTATTTTGGGAACGAGATCCCTAAGTTTGGTATACATGTAGATATATTTTAAGATGTTAAACTTTAGCACATACATAAATGTGGCCAGACAATTTGACAACTAATTTTGTACTTTCATTCATTCCTGAATAGTGAACTGTTATCAATACGTCTTCTGCACGCTTTGATGCAGGTAAATGAGTTTTTGGAAAGATGGCAAAATTAGTTTTCAATCACTGTGTGTACTAAAGGGAAACATTTTCTTGAATTATGTCCTATTGTTTACAAAACGAAGTACATGTATTCTCATAATTTTCTTGTCTTACATAACTGTTTTCAGCCATTATTATATTAGTATATAGTTATATACTATTTAATCCTAGTGTTGGCTCCATGAACTTGGGTCTTACCTGATGTTTTTTTCTTTAATTGCATCCCCACAACTTTTAATCTATTTTAATCATGTTAACTGACAAAGGTCAAGTCATATTGATTATAACAATTAATTTCATCATTATGACACAGACATGTTCATTAGATATATAAAAAAAATACACTCAGCAGATTTTAACTGAAAACTAAATTAAAATCAATCACTGTGTTGTTTGTAATTTGTCCACAGACTGAGCTGGAGTTTAAGCTTCACCAGTTTACAATTAATAATACTTTCACAAACAACAATAACAACTGGGGATGGATATCAATATTCCTTTGTATTGAAAACTGCCTGTTTTGGTTAAGGTTTGTATTATACTGCAGTTATATTGATACTGAAACAAGTGTTAAATAAAACAGGGAACACACATACTGTATACTGAGGAAAGTTTCTCCCTTGTTTATAATTTTCGAACATTTTGTCCATGACAAGGTTTATAGTTAGTCCCTAACTAGAACAATTGTCTTTTTTCAAAATACTTAGCAAATATAATCAATGCTAGCCATGTAGCCCTGGTGAAATACTAACCACCACATACCACTCGCAATATACCACTCACAACATACCACTGGGCAAGGGAGAACTTCTCTTTAGCTCGATTGGTTGAGCATCAGAGTAGTATTCCAGGAGTCCTAAGTTCAATTCCTAGCGAAGGCATTGAAATAAATAATGACCTCTGTAACATTGGCACCTGCGTAGGGACCTGGGAATAGTAGCCATGCCTCACCAGCATCGCTGTAACCCTGTAAATTTGAGGACAAGTTATTTCCTGGAGGGGGAGTATGCAACCCTGGTAAAATACTAGCCGCAATATACCACTCGGCAAGGGAGAAGTTCTCTTTAGCTCGATTGGTTGAGCATCAGACTAGTTAGTCAGGGGTCCAGGGTTCGATTCCTAGCGGAGGCATTGAAATACATAATGACCTTTGTTACACTTAGCAAATATAATCGATGCTAGAAGTTATCAGTTATGAGAGTCAACTAATTGATAATTATTCATAATATATGATTATCCCAACACTATTCAGCATGCTCTTTTCTGTTCAAATGACAGAGCTCTGGATTTTCATAGTAAATGACTGTTAATCTCCATACAGCAGTGAAAATATAGATTTTAGCTTACCTGCGGTAAGTGTTAGGAGAAGATTGATATGATCCAGTGAGTTACGGAAAAACTGAGCATAATAAGGCAGATTGGCATGAAGAGAAAGCATGAAGGTAGGTCCTGATGGAGGACATTAATGGGCTCATACAAGAGATAAAAGGAAGCAAAACAATCGGGTGCTGAAAATGTTGTATCAAATGAAAGCTGATTTTAACCAATTCAACTTAAAATGAAGGCTTGATGCTGTAGAAATATCTCAACACTAGGGTATCTCTGTAATGTTGTAGAGGAAAAAAAGAGTGATTTCTTCACCCTCTGAACATACAAGCAGAACTAAATTAAACACATATTTTTATGAAGATTCTGAATTTGATAATTTCAATACATGCCTTATTTGAATAAGACGAAATTTGTACACAGTATCCTTTGAATTGACAACTTGATATTAATGAATAACATGTTGCTGGAAAATAAAAAAAAGAAACAGTGTTGCAAACTCTGGACAGTTTGCTAAAAGTAATCATCGTCATGTCAAAATATGATATATATAGTGTCATTATTTTTACACACGAAACGACCTACAGTGTTTAAGTCTGGCCAAAAAGGCAAACACACATGCATTTACCTAAACACATGTATGCTTGCAAACTTCAACGCTGCTTTTCCTTATCCAATTTTTCATTTACCGTTTTTAAACAAAAGTTAACATAGGAAATGAAATAAAAGATAATATTTTCTCTGTCGATGGTTAACCCGCCTCTTTTTAAAGTGAAAGTAGAAAAGCATACACAAATGTACATACAAGCGCCTGGCAGATGGAGAATCCAAGATGTCTACGCCCATAGAAAGTGTAACAGGCTGCCAGACTTAAAGATGTTTATATATCAACTTGATCGTATTCGATGTTAAACCAACGTGTATTATATGTGATAAGTAAGGTGTTGTCTCCGAGGCATTTGTCTTCAATGTCTTTCGCTAAAATACGGACTGTGCTGGTCGATCTTAGTGGCACTTTACACATCGATAAAGATGAAATTCCAGGTTCGATAGCAGCAGTTAATAGGTAGGTCTGTTACGAACGTTTACAAATGAATTTCTGATTCTTTGAAACCCAGTGTGATTTAAATGAAACATGCTATTTGTCAAAATTGACTTTTTTAGTCGTCAACTGCATGCAAAAGATAGTCTTACGAAAATGACGTATCCCTGTATATAATCAGGTAGGAGCATAGTCAACATTTCGCCATCAGAGTGGTAACTTGAAGCTTCAATATATTCTTTACAAGCTATGGTAATAACACATTCATATACACTAGATTTCTACCGATTCTCGCCTTCACGCGACTTTCTTGAAATGGGTATGATAAACCCATGAATTAACTGTAATGGTTGCAGGCTATCCCAGTCTGATCTGAACTTAAAGTTTGTCACCAACACGACCAAGGAGTCCAAACAATGCTTACTTGACCGACTGACCAGTATTGGATTTAGTGTTCAGCCCTCTCAGATCTTCACCTCTCTCACAGCTGCTCGTTGCCAGATAGATAAGATGGGAGTGCGTCCTTTCTTAATGCTGGACAAAAGAGCGTTGGAGGATTTTAAAGGTAAATAAGTTCAGAACATGAAACATTGTGATTTCATATTTCAACAATGCAAAACTAGCTAGCTTGGTCCAAAGGACAGCACCCGACCTCTGTCTAGTAATTTTTTCCTAAATTTTTAAATCACTTCTAGTCTAGACTCCTAGACAATTGATCACCACTAATTATAACCTTGACCAAATTTGGTCAATTATAATTTTTCACTGCTGAATTTTCAAATTGTCATATACCCACAGTTTGTCCATACAATTCTTTTCATGGCTATTTCTTGAGAAGTATCAGATAAACCTTTCTCAAAGTTCATCTGTATGTTCTCCTTGGTCCTATGTTGTGCCCTTTCTAATTTTGACTGATTAGAAAAAAATGGCAGACAGTTTGCCATCTAGGTTTTTGACACTGAAAGATTATTATTGCCTTGTCTTAAGAAATACTATATGGATCTTTCTCAGATTTCCTTAATATGTTTATCTTGATCTCTGGTTGTGCCTGTTTGATTTAGGGTCTGATAAAAAAAACTGGTAAATCTGAGGCCAAAATGGAATTACTGTTTGTCTCACCGTCCTCAGCTGAGCCAAAAAATCCATCCTGATCAAATTCTTTTTTCATGAAGCTAAAATTATTTTTTTTTTTTGTTTACCTGAGAAATGTCTCAGAGTGACCTATTGCGATCCCCTTTTGACTGGCATTGTGTGTGGTAAATTTTAAAAATTTAATTGAACGGGTTATCATTATGTAGTTTAAATGTTACTTAAACAATACTGTATAAATGTATAAATTTGGGTATAAAAGTTCTAATAAGATACATTTCCTTTTCTCTTCTTTCAATGGGATTCTCCGAATAGAAGTTTTAGAAAGGAAAGATTTTAAATGTTTTCTTTCTGCAAGAATCATGACGCCACATAATCACTCGTTATTATGTCACAGGCATTGTATCTAGGTAACTTATTAAGCATCATGAAGATTCAGGAATGAAATCACTAATACTTAATTCAACATGTTGTTTTAAGTTACTCTAATATATATATATTCACACATATATAGAAAAAGTTAAAAGACAGGAAAACACGACAAGTTGTACAATATAAGCATTTTTAAAAGGGTCAAATTGGCTCACATTTCAAAATTCTTCTTCCCAAATGTTGTAGAATGAAATGCACTTGATAGATATAAGGGTCTTATGATGCTTTACCAAAATTATGAATTTCAAGACCCTAGGGGCTCACATTTCCCTCTTTCTTTTTTATATGACACTTGAAGGCTACCTACATGAAGATATTTTGATGTCCTTTATATATGAAATATTGCTTGTCTCAGGTGACCATCAAGGCTGCTAAGCCTCTTGTTTAGTAACACAACTTTCATCAGTTCTACACCTGATCGGATTCTACCTCATGTGATGTACTGTTATAGACATATTTTCTAGTTTTTCTTTTTCATGAGGGAAAGAAAGGGACATAGCTTCATCCAGTAAACTTGTACAACTTCCTTGCTTTTTCACCAAAATAATCTTTTTTCGAAAAGGACTGGACACCACTAACCCAAATGCTGTAGTGATAGGCTTGGCTCCAGACGATTTTAACTACCAGACTATGAACACAGCTTTCAGGTGTGTAGAGCTACTACATTGGTGAAAGTCATCATTTTTGCTGTGAATCTTTGCTTAGATTTTCCCTAGGATATTGATGGCAAAACAACTATATTTTTTATAATTTCAATTCAGTCATCAATTTTTGCTAAAATTGTTTATTTTTTAATTGACTTAAAGGCAAAGAATGATTAATGTTGATTTAATTTTTCCTTTTAATATAAATGTATTAGGTTTTGATTGACCGACATGATCTGTCAATATTTGCCGGAGTTATTGACTGTAAGTTTGTCTGCATTACTTGTCAACTTCTGGAGTGTTGACTCATACCTGTGGTATTTTGCAAAATTTGTTTCTACTTTCATGAATTCTCAGGGGCAAAGTGGTTCTGACACAGATGAATTTTTTTATGCTCTCAGAAAATTTTCAGATGTCCGTAGCATAACTTTGCTAACAGGTTAAGCAAGGATTCTGAATCTTTTTGTATACCTTGGTCATACTGAGGGGATATACAGTTACAATTGTTAAAATAATGTGTTTGGAGCATAACTTTGCCTGCATATATCCTACTATAATGAAACTTACTGTATACATTGATCATACATAGACGATGTGTGGTGTACCAAATTCAGGGCCTGCAACCCCTTACTAACAGAATCATTGACCTTTGTAAAAAAATTCTTGACTAGAGTACAGTATTGCCCACAGCTAAGCAAAAATAAGGAAACTTAGTGTAAACATTGATCATACTAAAGCAATTTGCTGTGTACCAAATTCCAGACCCTAGACCCCTCAAATACAGAGTTATTGCCCTTTGTTAAGAATACCTTTTCCAGAGCATAACTTGGCTTGCATTTAAAGTATGATAATGAAACATAGTGTACACATGCTTTGCTTATACAAAAATAATGTGTTGTACAAAAGCATGGTATAGTGTAGCAAAGTCACTGCCCATGTCCCCTCAGTGCAGAGTTATAGCCCTTTGTTCACATTTTGTATTATGAGCATAGCTTTGCTTGCATTAAAAATGGGGAAATGAAACTTGATGTATACATTGGTAATACTAAAAGAATGTGCTGTATTCCAAATTCAGTGCCTGCAACCCCTTAATTACAGAATCATTGAACTTATGTAAAATTTTTTGGTCCAATAGATTTGTTTTTCTGGGAGCAGTCTTGAGTTTCATGGATACTCTTGTCATTCAGTGTGTTTCTTACCATGCATCTAAATAGCATAAGCCAGACGAAAACTGGATGGAAATTTCCATTTTATCGCCAAGATTTCACTCGCATACAAAGTCAGGGGGTTGGTCTAATTACATGACACTAAACAGCAATACATATTATTATTACCAGGTATGGACCTGTTGGAAAACATTATGTTAAGAAAGGTTTTAAGTTGAAGGTTTGATTAACAACCAATTTCATTGAAAACAATGGTGACACCTATGTATACTTATAAGCACATATATGACAGTTACATTCAATGACAGAATTTGGGTCATGCAAATTATTAAGGTTCACATCCAATCACAAAATTTTGGCCATGAAAATCATCATGGTTTACAACCAATGACACAATTTGGGACATGAAAATAATGTGACTCGCATTCAGTGACAAAATTTGAGTCATGAAACGCATTATGGTTCACATCCAATGACACAATTTGGGTTATGGAAGTCATGAATAATGTGTCTTGTTAGGTCTGCAGTTTATGTTCTTGAAATCATTTGTTTTTATTCATTTATAAAATGATAAAGAATGGCAAAGTCTCTTTTCTCAGTTCGAATGTGATCTGACATATCACTTGGCAGACACCCTACTAGTTATAATAAGTGGTTATTTCCACAAATCAAAACCAGAAATGTGATCCATATGACGTAACACTTGTCACTGTTAAATACTTTATTAACTTTGTATCAGTACACTCTTGATGTCAGATAGTTTGTCTGATTAACTATGTGTCTGTATAGTACTGATGTCACTGTCAGATAGACAGGGCTTGTCTGATTAACTATGTGTCTGTATAGTACTGATGTCACTGTCAGATAGACAGGGCTTGTCTGATTAACTATGTGTCTGTTTAGTACTGATGTCAGATAGACAGGGTTTGTCTGATTAACTATGTGTCTGTATAGTACTGATGTCACTGTCAGATAGACAGGGCTTGTCTGATTAACTATGTGTCTGTATAGTACTGATGTCACTGTCAGATAGACAGGGCTTGTCTGATTAACTATGTGTCGGTATATTACTGATGAACGGACGAAAGTAAGACAAACCAGAAATATGTAGCTTAATTAAGATATTATAATTTCATGAAGATACTTTATGAATTTGTGATATTCAATCTTTCATTGATGATTATACTAATTGTTGGATCATTTTCAGATTGATTGTTAATGGTGCGGCCTTAGTGGCCATTCACAAGGGAAGGTATTACAAACGTCCAGATGGCCTGGCTTTGGGTCCAGGTATGTACTAATCATTGATATACAGATATACTATTTACCGGGAAATTTTCACACACTTTTTGTTATGTTTTTACCTTTTTGTTTATGTCTATGGTGACGGTATTTGAAATGGGGTGAAAATGTGTTGCATTTATGCTACTTTTTGATAATTCTCACCGGGTAAAGTGAACACGAGGCACCTTCGTGTACATTGTGTAATGATACAAGGGCGAAAATATTCTAATATCCTTATATACCGTATTTGCTAACCAATGAAACCATAGCAGAAGAAATTCATTTTATTTCATCTTGTTTGGGTCACCTTCTTAATCAGAGTTACAAAACAATAAATGACCCATTAACTTTTGATATGGAATGATGGCTTCCAACTTCGTCACTTGTCATATTATTTCTATCCGGAAATACAGTTTATTCATGTTCATTGAAGCCGTAGTCTTCGAAATTTATTTCAGTTTTTTAGTCGTTTGATGAAATTGCAATAAAACTTGATAGTAATGTTAAATACAGAGTGTGATTGGTTTGGGGTGTGTCAGGAATGCAGGATAGTTATCATGTGTGGGTTAACATCCTTTAATGTTGGAAAAGTGTCAGATGTAGGTATTTACAAATGCTCGCAGTAAAACATGGACAGTTACACATTTACCCATCCCGGATAGTTATGTGTGGTTTAACATCCTGTAACGTTAGACATACATGTATACCAGATGTAGGTATTTATAGATGATGCCAGTAACACTGGGACATTGACACCTTTAACCACCAATAGGAACCATCTAACAGCGGCCTGCCTATGCCTTTAACTGATCCTGTTGAAGAGGTTGTGGTTACACATGTTCATGTCCTAATAGGTTGGCTGACATCAATCTGTCATTGAAAGCTTCAAGATATACACAGACGTAATACACTAAACACACAAGGATAACCTTATATGTAGCGTTTTTGCTATATATAGCTATATCTTGTCCAAATAGTCCGCTCCGACACTATCAGTACATTTGATGGCGGGGTTTTGTAACTGAAAAAACTTGTTTAGATAGGTCCGTGGCTGGTAATCTGTCTCTCTATATGTGCAATGTGAATTTTGATATCTGTATACCCACCTTTTCTTTTTCGACAACAGAGTTCACTTTCTGTTGAAGGAGATTCTGACTCAGACATGGGACTGTTCTATTGTGTGCATCTGCTTGTAAAGCTCCTAATTTGGTGTCAGACGCATCTGTTCTTATGATGAAGACCAGTTCCAGATATGAAAGCGTTGTGACTGTCATGTCTGAGAAGTTTCTTAACGTGTCATATGATGCTCACGACTTCCCTTCCAACCAGCTCTATTTGATGTACCGTTCTTTGTCAGGTCTATAGGGGAAATCAAATGATAAAAAACATTGAAGCCACAGAAACGATCATTGACTTACTTCTTGAAGTTCAAGGTCTTTACGTGTTTGCTGTTTCATTCACCATTCCCTCCCATCATTGATTTTTTCCTACAACTTGACAGAGACATCCAAATCCCAACGAACACTGCTTACTCTTGTTGTTAGTTCTGCGTACCTCAACCGAGAAAATTTTTCACCGAGGTCTGACTTTAAATTATTGTACAAGTTCACCTCTCCAGATCTTGACACTGCTTTTCATCACTTTTGATTTTTCTCATTTACCTCCTTGGTTTCAAAATTAACGAGTAGTAGAAGCAAACAACTGTATGGTACAGCTTAATTCATTATAGTATTACTTTATTTAATAATAATTTTGTATTAAAACGTGCTATTCATTTTCATGTCTGTTGTAAAGTCTTTTAAAAGTATCAGTCCTTACCTAAGCATGTCTTCAGTATTTAGCACTGGTTCTGCCTGGAACACGGTCACATGATTGAGTTCTCGGAAGACAACACAGGACTTGTTCAGTCTTTTCTTTTCCCTAATTGCTGAATATGGTCATGTACGATGGCTCTAGAACATTAATTTTCATCAATTTCTCAAATTCCTCCCTTTAGGGTAGATAATAGGCTGTCAGTCTTTAATATTGATATGAATCTTGAGTTTGGACAAGTTAACACACCCGTCACCAAACTCCTCCTTGTTTCTGTCACCCATTAAGTGTTCAAGATTACTGTTTTCTCCCATCTCTTCCTCTTGACCACTCCAATCCTACTTCCACTCAGTGGTCATAACGCAGGTAAGAAATATTCGTTTGTTTCTTTTGTCATTCCGATCTACATATTTCTACAGTAGATTGATGAGGAAGACCATAATCTTATTCCAAAACTTAAAATCCAGAATTCTTCTTTGTTTGTGGAAATGCATCCAGTTTCCCGCAGTACGGTAGTTTGTCTTACCCCCATTCACTCCGTACCTACTGCCATATCATATGAATCTGGTATCCTCATATTGCCCGAATTACAAAGTTTTGAATTCTTTTTCACAACATCTTTGTGATCTTGCAATCCTCTCGGAATACCTCTGCATTGTTTATTACTGGATCCCTCTACCGGAACTAGATACACAGACGTCTAACTAAAGCCATACACCGATACATCCGTGGTAGATCCTTGGTTTTTCTGGAGTTCGTTATCTGTGGAGCCACCACTAGCGTAATTACGAACACCAGTCTTTGAAGTAATAAGTGCCGTCTTTGGCCCTTTTCCCCTCTGCTTATTCAACTTCGCCGTATCCTTATCCGACAGTTGTTTTCTCGGTCTCTTTCATCTTCATTGATATTTGTCAACTATTATAGTAAACTAAGCAAAAGTCTGTCCCACTTTTGGTCAGCAGTTTAGAAAATTTCTTCCAGAATTGCTACCAGAAATTTGCTTCAGTCTACTGAAATCGAAGCAAGAATGTCTTCTCAAATTTTGAAACCCAAAATAGCGGGACCATAAAAAATCTGTCTGTTTGCATATAGATTGTTTTTAAGAGAGCTTAAGGTTATCCCCATTTGAGGTGTTGGATGTCGAAGTTCTTAATTCCAACATTGAACTCACATTGCAAATAACATTTAGTGTCTGTATTGCCGATGGGAAATATTTCACGAAATCACAGAGATACACTGTAAATATCAATAGAATATGAAGCCCACAGCCTTGAAGATATCAAATTTTGTACTCATCCACCAATTGTTGTTTTCCTTGGTTTGTCCGTATTAAGCTTTATGACCTTTGATTTTTAGTTTTAAATTGATCTTCAGTGATACGTCAACCAGAAATATTGGTGTATATATAACACACAATTGCCAATACATGACGTTCCTTTGTTAGAAAATTCTATCTTATGAATGTTATCCAGGCCCATTTGTGTCAGCCCTAGAATATGCTACCGATCGGAAGGCTGATGTTGTCGGGAAACCAGAGAGATCATTCTTTTTGTCAGCCATTGAAGAGTTCCAGTGTCGCCCAGAAGAATGTATCATGATTGGAGATGTAAGTATTCAACTCGATGAATTCGTCACGATTTTGTTGAAACACCTCTCTGACTTCACCACAGAGATTTACATACTCGTCCGTTTTATTACGAGTCCCTTTAATTACACCAGTGATCGATCGGGAAAATGCTTGAACACATTTTGAACAATTCTTCAGCAGTAGTGTTCATTTACCGTCTTTGGGGCTGAAATATTTCTTTTCACCACATCCACCATTTTTGTCACTTCTGGTTATAACTAACATAGTTCTATAGAGTGGTACACGTTTTGCATTCAATGTACCGCGGTCACTGTTCTGACATGTAGCATTATACTTTGCTTATCAAGTTTATAATCTCTCATGGTGGAGTTTATTAAGGTGGGCACGTGCTGAAAAGTTGTTCGCATTTAAGGTACAACATAGATATTCCATGTCTCTTTTTCAGGACGTGCGAGATGATATAGGGGGCGCCATGGCAACAGGCATGTATGGGATTTTGGTGAAAACAGGTATTTAAGAGTATTCAAAATAATGTTATATACTGTGAAATAACATCATAACCAGTTCCCACCTCAACCACTCAATAGAGTATAAACTGTCTTGAAATGATGTCTGAATTTATTCGTTGGAAGTGAATTTTAAGTCACTTATTCAGTGTACAAAGAGTAAAGTTCAATCTAAAGAATCAGAGTGATATCAATTGATCGTGAATTTACTATTTCTATGGTAACCTGTTAAAGGCGTACTACTTTAATAAATTATATCTTCTGTTTCCCTTACATTCATTAGGAAAGTACAGAGATGGAGATGAAAACCAAATTGACCCGAAGCCGACGTTTACCGCTGATAATTTCTCAAAGGCTGTGGATCATATCTTACAAAACTTATGAAGACTTACTTAGATCATCGGTCTGTTTCCTGTTCTATGTGAAGTAGGAATCTAGCACTTTAAAAGTAGATATTCCATTGTCGTAGCTACATATATTGTGATGGTAGAGTGTTATAAGTGTGTTGCGATAACAGATATGTCAAATACCGGTAAAATGAGAGTCAACCATCAGATGAAATGTCATCACATTGCACAAAAAACAGACGTTAAGATATAGAGAGAATGAAATGTTTTCATAAAACAAACAAAACTTACTGTGGAGGTAAACATTTTAGCGTTTATCTTATTTTAGCGCTCTTGTGCATTTTCTGTAACTGTTGTAACAGCGATAATGCATTCACGAATTCGTGTGATACCTTTGTTGAGATGTTTGTTAGTAAAAGCCTCGAACAAGTCATACTACACTAGCAGTGATTTGTTCATGTGTCAAAATTCATAATTCATTTTGTGTAGATCTGGACGGTTATACATGACCCTTTTTATATATTGTGGTGTGAATAGGATGACATTTAACATGTGTAAATATAGGTTGTAATATTGATTATGAAACATATCGGAATACTATGTGAGTTGTTGTATCAGGGCCTATCCTGTCGTTAAATTGCTGTCTTGTATGGCATTATCCACAACACCTGGCAGCTACCAAAAAATCAAATGAAAACGTACTGAAAAGCTGCTCTGGTATTTCGTCCATGTCATGGCGTTAACCTGAAAACTTTCTTCACCATCGTTAAGTGATATGGAACTTTTGCAGAATAAGCTGAGAAGCAGTTATGGTACAAAACACGGAAAGACAACATTGAGTACATGTAAATGACATTTTCACACCCCTATATATTAGAGCTGGCCTATCGTCATGTGTTGTCTTTGTTGGTGACCTACGAGTTTCAAGTTGAGGAAGGTATTAAAACAGTTTTTTTTTGTATGGACGGTCTTTTATTAATTTATGTTAAAGAACCGATAACAAAATTATTGTTAGATATGACAGGCAAAGAGGATACATGGTCGGTGTATGAAAATATTAAGTATAGTTTGGAGAAGAAGCACTTCTGTCTTGCTTTTCATATCGAAAATGCAGCTTATATTTTAAGACACAGGCCATGTATTATACTTATTCTGCAACATTTGTTGCAGAACATTTAACAGTTTCTTTGTTTACCTAACATTGACCTTATACTGAATTTTGGCTTGATTACGGACGCCAAAATAATTACTCAACTCGGAAAGATAGTTCCGAACTTCAATATATATACAAAATGGACACTGTAACAATTTTATGAATTTCGTAAAAATAAATTCGTTCATATACACATTTAAGTTAATCAGAAAATAATTCTGTCGGATTAATGTACTCGTTGAAACAGCTGTTTACCATCATTGGCGAACACGGCATATGTGATAACGCCGAATGCTTAAACAAAAGTCATGTACATTCGATGAACACACGTGTTAATTATTTAAATATTGTCTTCAGGCGAGATTTAATACTGTTACTCCACGATGAGAATTGCGGGTATTTCCTTACATTTATTTTACTACGTAGACAATCAAATCTGTAACAATCGAGAAGAGCATTAATATCTTCTTGGAGCTAAAGACCAATCTTTATTACGAAAAATGATATATCAAAGTCCCAATGAAAACACTTCAAATAAATCAGTACTTTTATTTCTCGTTGAAGAGGACACATTTGTCTTTTATGGGAAACCGAGATTTACTCCAATATGGAATGTATGCCAGAAGACAAAGCAGAGAAATTCGAGACGATCACTTTCGCTCTCTGCACCCCTGGAACAGTTAATGGCAAAATTGTGGTTTCCATGTGCGACACCTTGTGGACAAGATGAAGAGACTAGTTTGATCCTTTGATGCACATAAAACTAATCTCGCGGCCGCATAACGGTATATTGTAATGAGCGCATCAGCCTGTGATTGGTCAATTTTTGTCGTCCTGGAAGCAATCAACTTATTTCGCGTGTGCCTTCAATTTTGCCATGACATGTTCCAAGGTGTAGATATCTTGGAGTATCGAGGATGGATACCACGTGACCTGACTCACCTGTATTGTTACAAATTGGTAAGACGAAATAAAACGCGACTCCTGGCGTCGGATATACGGTCGTATGATGATACATGATACAGTGCATGGTTCACCAGACCTTCGGCCCGTCTTGTCTGGAAGATATTTCTTGGACTGTTATTTATTAATTTCTTTACTTGATATCTTCGATGTATTTGTGACAAGATTATACGGGTTGTTATGTGTGTATTATCTATCGATTATCCCTCCTATCAATTTATTACATATCAGTAAGTAATCTACAACATCTGTTCTTAATCTGACATCGCACGAGAGTCACGTGGACTTGATATTGAATCTTCCAGTCAAGTGTCCCAATGAGACGTCCATACGATTTGCCAAGTTCATTTGGCCTTCTTTCTCACAATTCGTAATCATCTTTGATTTAGTATCACATATTAAAACTCCAAATATGGTCTTTAGGTAACAGGTTTCATCATCCTAATATTCTCAACCCGAAATGTGAAGGATATTATGTAATTTGAACTTTTCGTTTCTCTGCGATCTTTCATCAGTGAAATAAAAAGGCACCGCAGTTTTCAGTCCTACTCCTAGATATCCGTAACGGAAGGTTTAGTGTCTTTACATTCATATAGCAAAGCTGAGGTGATTACTGTTCTGCACCCAGTCCCAAAGGACAGGGTACCCAGTATAGAGTTTTAGTGGTGTTGTAAACCTTCTGTAGATGGAAACGTTCAAGTCATTTTGTCCGATCACTTCTGAACTAGACTACGTCACTCATATCAATCCATATATTAATTTGATCTGATCTCCTATACAGACGGCCATAGCTTGTAAAACTGGTTTATAATGTTCTATAATTGACGCTCAGCTTAAACCATAGAAAATTTACAATGTGACGATGCAGTGACACTTCAGAATATGGACATGTTCTTGAAGTTGTTCTCAAATTATTAGTTAGATTAATGAAATTAAATGAAAATTATTATCTTGGTAATTATACAGCAATTGCAATCTCCCAAGTAGGACTTCTCATTCGATCAATATGAATTTTCCTCTTAGACTTCAAAATTTAAGCTCTTATCATCACTGAAGATCCTTAGAAAGACGTAACAGATGTATGCTGCAGTTTAATTTATTGTCCGGCACTTATGTATCTATCTAAAATTTGTATTAACAATTGTTATTCACTTGCGTGTCATTTGTACAATCTTAAGTGAAATGATATTATCGCCAATCAGTGGCTTCATCGTCCGTGGACAGAGTCTCCATGTGACATAAACCAAAATAATTGATGTTATTTCAAACAAGGGCTGTAATATTTACTGTAAAAAATGTTGATGTGTTCGACTTCCATAATCAGCTAACAAACACGAATTTGTACACTTAAGAACACCACATTTAACAGACTGAACATATTGATCAGTGTATTTTCTTGTTGGCATCAGATATCTTCTCCATGGCGAGTGTTATCTCGAGCGTGTTTGTACTTAACCCTGCTAAAGGACGGAAACACTAAGGTACGGTATTGACACTCGTTTAATAGTCCCATGACGACCATACACACCACTCCCCAAATCTCGGCTGAAATCCTGACCTAAACTAATAGTGTAGTCTATTTACATGTTCCGTGTCTCGGTCTAACCTGTTTACTGTCTAAATGTAGCTTGTACACATGTTTACTGTCTCAGTGTAGCTTGTACACACGTTTACTGTCTCAGTGTAGCTTGTACACATGGTTACTGTCTCAATGTGGCTTGTACACATGTTTACTGTCTCAGTGTAGCTTATACACATGTTTACAGTCTGTGTGGCTTGTACACGTTTACTGTCTCAGTGTAACTTGTACACATGTTTACTGTCTCAATGTAGCTTGTACACATGGTTACTGTCTCAATGTAGCTTGTGCACACGTTTACTGTCTCAATGTAGCTTGTACACACGTTTACTGTCTCAATGTAGCTTGTACACACGTTTACTGTCTCAATGTAGTTTGTACACATGTTTACCGTCTCAGTGTAGTTTATACACATGGTTACTGTCTCAATGTAGCTTGTATACATGTTTACTTTTGCAGTGTAACTTGTACACGATTACTTTCTCAATGTAGCTTGTGCACACGTTTACGGTCTCAATGTAGCTTGTACACACGTTTACTGTCTCAGTGTAGCTTGTACACACGTTTACTGTCTCAATATAGCTTGTATACATATTTACTGTCTCAGTGTAGCTTGTACACATGGTTACTGTCTCAATGTAGCTTGTACACATGTTTACAGTCTGTGTGGCTTGTACACACGTTTACTGTCTCAGTGTAGCTTGTACACATGTTTACTGTCTCAGTGTAACTTGTACACATGTTTACTGTCTCAATGTAGCTTGTACACATGGTTACTGTCTCAATGTAGCTTGTGCACACGTTTACTGTCTCAATGTAGCTTGTACACACGTTTACTGTCTCAATGTAGTTTGTACACATGTTTACCGTCTCAGTGTAGTTTATACACATGGTTACTGTCTCAATGTAGCTTGTATACATGTTTACTTTTGCAGTGTAGCTTGTACACATGGTTACTGTCTCAATGTAGCTTGTACACATGTTTACAGTCTGTGTGGCTTGTACACACGTTTACTGTCTCAGTGTAGCTTGTACACACGTTTACTGTCTCAGTGTAACTTGTACACATGTTTACTGTCTCAATGTAGCTTGTACACATGGTTACTGTCTCAATGTAGCTTGTGCACACGTTTACTGTCTCAATGTAGCTTGTACACACGTTTACTGTCTCAATGTAGTTTGTACACATGTTTACCGTCTCAGTGTAGTTTATACACATGGTTACTGTCTCAATGTAGCTTGTATACATGTTTACTTTTGCAGTGTAACTTGTACACGATTACTTTCTCAATGTAGCTTGTGCACACGTTTACGGTCTCAATGTAGCTTGTACACACGTTTACTGTCTCAGTGTAGCTTGTACACACGTTTACTGTCTCAATATAGCTTGTATACATATTTACTGTCTCAATGTAGGTTATACACATGTTTACTGTCTCAATGTAGGTTATACACATGTTTACCGTCTCAATGTAGCTTGTGCACACGTTTATTGTCTAAATGTTGCTTGTACACTAGTTTACTGTCTCAATGTAGCTTGTACACACGTTTACTGTCTCAATGTAGCTTATACACATGTTTACTGTCTCAATGTAGCTTGTGCACACGTTTATTGTCTAAATGTTGCTTGTACACTAGTTTACTGTCTCAATGTAGCTTGTACACACGTTTACTGTCTCAATGTAGCCTATACACATGTTTACTGTCTCAATGTAGCTTGTGCACACGTTTATTGTCTAAATGTTGCTTGTACACTAGTTTACTGTCTCAATGTAGCTTGTACACACGTTTACTGTCTCAATGTAGCTTATACACATGTTTACTGTCTCAATGTAGTTTGTACACATGTTTATTCTCTCAGTGTAGCTTGTACACACGTTTACTGTCTCAATGTAGTTTGTACACATGTTTACCGTCTCGGTGTAGTTTATACACATGGTTACTGTCTCAATGTAGCTTGTACACATGTCAACTGTCTCAGTGTAGCTTGTACGCATGTTCACTGTCTAAAATTAGCTTGTACACATGTTTACTGTTTCGTAGTAGCTTGTACACACGTTACTGTCTCAATGTAGCTTGTACACATGCTTACTTTTGCAGTGTAACTTGTACACGATTACTTTCTCAATGTAGCTTGTGCACACGTTTACGGTCTCAATGTAGCTTGTACACACGTTTACTGTCTCAGTGTAGCTTGTACACACGTTTACTGTCTCAATGTAGCTTGTACACACGTTTACTGTCTCAATGTAGCTTATACAGAAGTTGACGGTCTCAATGAAGCTTGCATACGTTTTCTGTTTCAATGTATCTTGTACACATGTTCACTGTCTAAATTTAGCTTGTACACATGTTTACTGTTTCGTAGTAGCTTGTACACACGTTACTGTCTCAATGTAGCTTGTACACATGTTTACTGTCTTAATGTAGTAGCTTGTACATACGTTACTATCTCAATATAGCTTGTACACACGTTTACTGTCTCAATGTAGCTTGTGCACACGTTTACGGTCTCAATGTAGCTTGTACACATGGTTACTGTCTCAATGTAGCTTGTACACATGTTTACTTTCTCAATGTAGCTTGTAAACATGGTTACTGTCTCAATGTAGCTTATACACATGTTTACTGTCTCAATGTAGCTTGTACACACGTTTACTGTCTAAATGTAGCTTATACACACGTTTACTGTCTCAATGTAGCTTGTACACACGTTTACTGTCTCAATGTAGCTTGTACACACGTTTACTGTCTCAATGTAGCTTATACAGTTTCGTACAATGTAGCTTGTAACATGTGCATACGTTTACTGTTTCATTATCTTGTACTGTTTTACAGTAGATCATACACTACATACTGTAGACATCATTGTATACATGTTTACAATGTATAGCTTGTACACACGTTTACTGTCTAAACATACATTTTACTGTCATTACAATGTAGTCTTGTACACATTTCACTGTCTAATTTATACAGTAGATCATACACTACATAGTGTAGACATCATTCATACTGTAGATCATACTCTACATACTGTAGACATCATTTATACAGTAGATCATACACTACATACTGTAGACATCATTTATACAGTAGATCATACACTACATACTGTAGACATCATATATACAGTAGATATCATTTATACATCACTACATACTGTAGACATCATTTTATACAGTAGATCATACACTACATACTGATACATTTATACAGTAGATCAGACATCATTTATACAGTAGATCATACACTACATACTGTAGACATCATTTATACAGTAGATCATACACTACATACTGTAGACATCATTTATACAGTAGATCATACACTACATACTGTAGACATCATTTATACAGTTATGTAGACATCATTTATACAGTAGATCATACACTACATACTGTAGACATCATTTATACAGTAGATCATACACTACATACTGTAGACATCATTTATACAGTAGATCATACACTACATACTGTAGACATCATTTATACAGTAGACACTACATACTGTAGACATCATTTATACAGTAGATCATACACTACATACATATCATTTATACAGTAGATAGACATACTGTATCATTTATACAGTAGATCATACACTACATACTGTAGACATCATTTATACAGTAGATCATACACTACATACTGTAGACATCATTTATACAGTAGATCATACACTACATACTGTAGACATCATTTATACAGTAGATCATACACTACATACTGTAGACATCATTTATACAGTAGATCATACACTACATACTGTAGACATCATTTATACAGTAGATCATACACTACATACTGTAGACATCATTCATACAGTAGATCATACACTACATACTGTAGACATCATTTATACAGTAGATCATACACTACATACTGTAGACATCATTTATACAGTAGATCATACACTACATACTGTAGACATCATACTGTAGATCATACACTACATACTGTACACATCATTTATACAGTAGATCATACACTACATAGAGACATCATATATACAGTAGATCATACACTACATACTGTAGACATCATTTATACAGTAGATCATACACTACATACTGTAGACATCATTTATACAGTAGATAGACATCATCATTTATACAGTAGATCATACACTACATACTGTAGACATACAGTAGATCATACACTACATACTGTAGACATCATTTATACAGTAGATCATACACTACATACTGTAGACATCATTTATACAGTAGATCATTTATACTGTAGATCATACACTACATACTGTAGACATCATTTATACAGTAGATCATACACTACATACTGTAGACATCATTTATACAGAAGATCATACATGTAGACATCAGTTATACAGTAGATCATACACTACATACTGTAGACATCATTTATACTGTAGATCATACACTACATACTGTAGACATCATTTATACAGTAGATAATACACTACATACTGTAGACATCATTTATACACTAGATCATACACTACATACTGTAGACATCATTTATACAGTAGATCATACACTACATACTGTAGACATCATTTATACAGTTGATAATACACTATACTGATACTGTAGACATCATTCATACAGTAGATCATACACTACATACTGTAGACATCATTTATACTGTAGATCATACACTACATACTGTAGACATCATTTATACAGTTGATAATACACTATACTGATACTGTAGACATCATTCATACAGTAGATCATACACTACATACTGTACACATCATTTATACAGTAGATCATACACTACATACTGATACTGTACACATGATTTATACAGTAGATCATACACTACATACTGTAGACATCATTTATACAGTAGATCATACACTACATACTGTAGACATCATTTATACAGTAGATCATACACTACATACTGTAGACATCATTTATACAGTAGATCATACACTACATACTGTAGACATCATATATACAGTAGATCATACACTACATACTGATACTATATCACTTATACAGTATTTGACTGACTATCTTTTCTATTAATACGAATATCGGTGGAAAAAATCGTTCTCCTTTGCATTTTCCAACATCAGCTTACACATACTTAAAATAATTTGAATGGCCATTTTCCCCCATAGCCTGTAAACTTTCTCGCTGACAAACAGTTGTTTAGATAAGACATCCAAGTGTTTTTTATTTATATTGACGCTATTCGGTTGAACTCCATGGTACAGCAGTTAATCGTCTGCTTCCTTCCTGTTTCACTTATGTCGTGGCGGACGTCATATATTATTTGTGGGAATACACACATGTGATTTTAGGCGTTTCTCGCTGTTAAAGGGCAGTTTACATTTGGTACAAGTATATGGCCAGTCCCCAGAGTGATGTCGTAAATGAGCTATCATGGCATAACGATTTTGGTACACCTTATTACAAGTTGGACATTTTAAGTTTATCTTCTTGGTATGTAATGTTTTGTGCTGCTCAAGTCGACCTTTAGTGGAAAACATCTGTCCGCAAACAGAGCAAGATATACGATATCTTGTGGCACCGTGGACTTTTACCATGTGTTTTTGACGCTCAACAATTGTCTGGAAATCTTTCTTACATATCTTACAGTTGCAAAGATATCTAGGTTTAGTGCTTACTGCATTTTCCTTAGGTGTGCTTTTACAAGTCGACGGAAAAAGTATTGCATTCTGTGTCGAATTTACTGGATTGTTAGCGGTTTTGGCATGAACTGAAGTCATGTGACGTTGTTTTTCCGACATGGACTGGAACTGTATTTGGCAGTCAGTACAGGCGTATGGTTGTTGCGGATGACATTCCGCTATGTGGTACTGAAGTCTTTCGATCGTGGCAAATGGAATGAAACAATCCTCACATTTATGTATCAAAGCATCATGTCTGTGAATTTTGTGCCGTTTAAGGGCATCTTTAGTTCCGAATGTGTCCTGACAGGTATCGCACGTGAAGAGTCTTTCACGATGAACGTTCCATAAATGTTTTTCTAACTTAATCGCCTCTTTGTACACTGCTCCACACACACAACACGTTTCACCTTTGGTGTCTTTATTTGCGTGCATCATTTTAACATGTGCCTCAAGATTTTCGTTATCCCGGAATTGTTCCCCACATACCGTACACTTAACATCTACCGTTGCCTTCTCACGTGTTTGTAAATCCTGGCTATCCAGAGTTAGACACGCTACATTATCGTCGTTGTGGATTTTCATGTGCTTTTTAAGTCCGACAATAGTGCCAAACGTCTTACCACACACCTTGCACGTATGCTCGTTCAGAGCATTGGAGTGCAGAGTTTTGCGTCTCTGTAGGGAGTCGACATTAGTGAAGGTTTTGTTACCATGACTACCATTGTATTGCAGATCATCAGAGGCCCGACGACCCGTTGTTATCGGTACCTGTGCCCCCGACGTATTCATTTTCACTTGTGACAGGTCGTTTTTTTCTGGAACATTGTTTCTGTTAGGTTTCCTTCTTATTACATCTATATCCTTTTGGTCGTGAGCTGTTTCCATATGACGCTTGAGATTGTTTGCAAGCGCGTACCTATTGTTACACACATAACATCGAAATTGTCGGGTATCCTCGTGTATTCTCCTGTGTTCTGCTAGGGCTGTTGTCCTCACGAACCCCTTTCCGCATATGTCACAAATGAATTGTCTAGACTTTTCACACTCCTTTTCATGATCCACGTAGTCTTGATGGTTTACAAATTCCTTAGAACATCTGACACAAACATCTTCTGAACACTGATGATGTGTTCGTTTATGAGTCTTGAGCGTTTTAATGCTATTGTATTGCTGACTACAAACGCTACATTTGTGCAGAGAAATTTGGTTATGGGTTAAGAGGTGTAATCGGAGGCCGGCAGCATTGTTGAAGGTCTTATCACAGATATCACATATGTACATCTTGTCGCCCTCGTGGAGTTTGTAATGTCTTTTTAGACTAAATATTGTCTTATAATCTTTGTCACATATGTTGCACGTGTACATGTTCGACCCGGATACTTTCCCTGAACGAGATTTGTTATCTTTCAAATCCGTATCATTTGATTCCGTATGGGATCTACAGTGGTCTCCAATCTCTTCAAGAGTTTTAAAACTCTGATCACAAATGTCGCATTTATAACTCTCTGAATTTATCTCGCCAGTTGATCCGTCTACAATGCCTTTTTTTACAAGTTTGCTTCTCTTCTTATCATCCAACAGGTTTAGTTGTGCAGTGACAGTGTCGACGCTATTGGTACTAACAGGGCACTTATCTTGTGTGAGTGTTTCAACGGCAGTCTCTTTACAGTTATCACAATGTATCGTATTGTGTACGGATACATTTTTGACACTTGTGAATTTCTGGTCACATTTCATACAAGTGTTTACACTGTCCGTGTCTTTGTTTTCAACAAGATCATTTACATCTGATTCAACACAATCTCCACCATCGTTTTCAATATTATGTGCTACAGCTGTTACTTGTGGTTCATTGTTAACGATTTTGCGTGTTTTCTTCCTTGCAGCATTAGTACTTCTTGTTGTTAATGTGTCGCACTTTTCCTCATTTCTGTTTTCTGTGTGGGCTTTGGCATGTTTCTTCAGTGTACTGAGGGAAAAAAACTCTACATTGCATACGGTACATCTGTAGGGACGGCATTTCCCTGTGTGTCCCTTTTTGTGACATTCCAAACTATTGAGGTTAGGAAACTGCTTTAGACAGAGATCACAGTTATGTAAAATCTGTGTCTTATGTGAACTTCTGTGTGACTGGTAAGTCCATATGTCCTTGAACACTTCACCACACACATCACACTGGAACTTGTGTGTGTGTGTTTTCATATGACGCAACAAGAATTTGGTTGCGTCGAACTGACGTGTACAAAACCGACATTTGTATCTCATCGCTCCAATCTTCATACTATCAGTAACATTATTGGTCTGCTTTATCGCACTTGGTGTTTTAACGTTTTCAGATTCAGGCTCATCAGCTCTAGAAGGGTTTGGTCGAAACACTATCCGACGGGCGGAGATTTTTGGATGATACTTCATGTGTATTCTAAGCCCCTGTTTGGAATTACAAACTCGCCCACACATTAAACATTGGTTCTCTATATTTCCTCTGACATCTGGTTTTGTTGCCAATGCGGTTTCCGTCACTTTTTGCATCTTGGCTTGAACACTTTCTGAGGTAGCGGTATCTGCAAACAATATTCGTTCACGAGATTTTTCTGACGCGTCGTCGTCATGAATTACCATATGAAGCCGTATTCCTCTTATCGTACTGAAAGTCCGTTGGCAGATCAGACATTTGAAAGGAAAAAGAAGCTTAGAGCCGGCATGACATTGTCTACAATTTTCACTCAGTGCGGACGTGCATGGGAACGCTTTACAACAGATCAGGCACTGACTGTTTAGACTAACCGTGGGTAGGATTGACGACGAAGATGTGGAAGCGATTTGAGAATCCTTTTGGAATGAGGATAAATTTTCATCGATCGAAGGCGTTTGAGTTTGATTGACAGTGCTGTCCGTCCGAGATAAAGTTTCGTTTATTTCACTGGTTTTGTCTCCTGTTTTGTTGGTTTTTCTCTGCATTTTTTCGCTATGAGCCACAATTACATGACCTCGGAGTTTTAGATATGTGAGAAAGGATTGATTACATAGTAAACATTTGAAGTTGTGAGTTGTTGATGGACGACGAGCGTACTCCTCTCTTGTGTGATAATTACTATGTAAACGAATCCCTTGTAGAGATCCAAATGCTCGATTACATATCAGACATTTGAACGGGTTGTCCGTTGAAGCACAGTCATGGGCGTTAAGTTGTAAAAGGCTCGAAAATTTCATCCCACATGTACTGCATTCTTCTTTTGGGTGTGACCTCCCTTCATGTACACGAAGGGAATGTAGATTAGGATAGGTTCTATTGCAAACTGCGCATACGAGACTTATTTTTCCTCCGAGCACACCCTTCTCTTTGTTTTTGTTAAGATGTGCAACAGGACGATTCGACAATGTCGTCACATCGCTACGGTCATATACAGGTGACTGCAAAATAGAGCGCAATACAGGATTGGTTTGTGTATGAAGCACGTGTGTCCCAAGGTCATCCAAGGACGAAAAATGATCACCACAGGTTTTGCTCTTATTAACGTTTCGGTCTTCATGATTGTGGTTACTTGTCGACTCGTTTTCAATGTGTATGGCACATTTCCCGTCCGAAGTTTCACGCTCATGAAAATTATTATCAAAATTATCTTTTCGTAACGTTTCCTGCAAACATAGCCTTTTCTTGTACATGCCAGCAGGGAGGTTCTTGATAAGGACCGACCCGGAAAAGGCTTTAATCAGTATACTCAATCTTTGAATTTTTATTGTGGGTGATGTAACATGGACGAGACAGTGTAAATGCAAATCTTCCGCTGACCGGAAAACACATTTACAGGCATCGCAAGTATGCATTTTAACCCGTGACACGGCATTTGATTTATCACTATTAGATAGGAGAGGTACTTCCGGTTCTGGGAGGTCTTTGTCCTCAGTTGAAAAAGTACCTGATACCATCGGTAACACGCTTTCTTGGGGACATGCCTTGGAAATATCCATATCTAAATGCCCCCTGATATGTTCCTCGAGTTTTGATGGTATCGAAAACGAGAGACCACATCTGCCACACTTATATAGCATTGTTGAATCTAAAACACTACCATCTTTGTCTGCACAGAGCGACTTGGCATCGTTAATCGTTATACTTTCTTTTTTCGAACTACATTCACTCTGATCCCCCACCTGGGTTTCCTTTTCACTCCTGTGCTGTTTTCTGTGACGCTGGTGTTCAGATTCAGAATCAAATATTCTTTCACAAATGTCGCATTTCAATGCATCCTTCGTTATCTTATCTTCCGTGGATGTATTAAAATTCAAGAGGTCAAATATACCAAGGCGTTCCACTTTTACTGGTTCATCTTTTGAACTCTGTTTTTTAACAAGATGTTTGCCTTTCTTACTTTCAGTGTCAAACAAGTTGGTTGTTGATATTTCATTTCCAATCGGACGTTCATCATTGCTATCCTGAGATGATGATGTCAAAAATTCCATTTCAAATACGCTCACACGTGGTCGCGTCTGTTTAATATTTTCCAATTTAGATACAGATTCCTTATCGCTAGATGAATGGCTTACACAGTGAGAGTGAAATGATAGTATCGAATCAATCACTATCCCACACACACTACATTTATACGAATTCTGGTCGTCTTCATGTTTGGAAATGTGGCCATTTAACCTAGCAATGCTATGGAACGTTTCCTGACAGAGACCACATCTGTAGGGTTCTGAATTCCCTACGCCCTTGTTATCACTCCTGATCTGGCCACTACGGTCATCTTGGGCTCTGATGGAGAGTTTTCCTGACGGACCTTGTGCTGATTTATCGTGATCACATGATAGCTTTTCTGAACCAGATGTCTGGCTTGTCGCAATATTTTTGTTTACTTCCAGTGTGTCGTGTTTTGTTTGATCTGCGGTGGAAGAATCTTTGTTGTGATCATCGATATGGCGTTGAAGGTCGGCGAGAGTGGAAAATTCATTGTTACATTCCCCACAGCTGTACATGACACTGTCGGCAAGATCTTGCCCAGAGTCATCAGACTCTTCTTGCCAGTCGTCATTCTCCACTTCAACATCGTCGTCGATCAAAACATTCGAGTTAGAAACAGTAACGTCCACTGTGGCCTCGCTAGTTTCAGAAGCTGGAGTATGCCCGTTCGGATCAATATTCTCTGACAAATCGAATACAACATTGTCGTCAACAGCATCAGAAATTGCGCCATTACTACCCTCATTCATAGTTACCTCGTCTTGAAAAGACTCCAAGGAAAGGACTTGACTAGGTTTCACGTGTGATTTGGTATGCGCCTGCAGTAGGTCAAAACGCTGAAACATTTTCCCACAAAAGACGCATCGGAATGATCTTCCTTTCCAACACTTATTTCGGTACTGGTGTTTTCGCAATCTTTGTTTGTTTATAAATCCCATGCCACACCAATTGCACGTGATATCCTGCGTAGTATTATGGACTTTTTGGTGAACGATGAGCTGATGCTTTTCTTTGAATTTCATATCACAAACGCTACATTTATGAATCTTGGTTGCGGTGTGCGTGAGCTGATGAACCTGGTAACTGAGTATGGACTCAAACTCGTCGGTACATTTAAGACATTTGTACATGTTTCGAACTTCATGGCGTTCAGGGATATGCTCATCAAATTTCTCTTTGGATGGAAACTCGATGTTACAGACGGTACACTTTCTTATTTCTTTCACGTGTGTTTGTAGATGGAGTAAATATGGTTCCTTTTTAAAGAAATGTTTTGGACACAAAGAACACTTAAATTTCAGTGTTGAAGAGTGACCCTTTGCTATGTGTTTGTTTAAGTTAACCTTTCTGGAAAAGATTCTTTCGCACTTCTCACATTTTAGCATCGGTCCATTGTGTATTGCCTGATGACGCGCCAACATGAACGAACTCGCAAACTCTTCGTCACAGATATCACACTCATAACTATTTATCTTACTCTCATCACACTGGTGTCTTGTATATTGCTCGAGTCGTCCAAACGTTTTACGACACTTTTCACATCTTTTCACAATTTCAGACACTTTGTGTTTCCTATTGTGTAGCATGCCCCAATGATGTCCCGAAAATGACTTCCCACAAAAACGACAAACAAAACGAGCTGGGCGGTTACTGGTCTGGTCCACTTCCCCTCTTTCTCCTGCTCCGTCGTTCATATGATCATTGTTAACAGCAAGATGTACAGACGTAGAATCACGTGTGTACTTTACGTTCCGAGTTTCATAAACAGATAACGGACTTGTCGATGCAGATGCCTCCTTTGAATTATCATTGCTTATGGAAGATAGGAAAGTCACGCGTTCTTTTGGCACTGTGGGATGTTTTGTTGTGTTATGAACGTTCAGTTCTTTATCATTACTAAAGCTGATGTTACAGATTCCGCATTGATGAACGGAATCTTTGCTATGGTGTATACTCCTCATATGAGACGTCAGGTTTTCCGGGATAGTAAACCATTTCCCACACAACTGACATGAACAACGCTCACCTCTGTGCATGGATTTCTCATGTCGGTAGAGCGATCTGACAGAGAGAAACCGCTTGGGACACCTCCCACACTGGTGGAACTGAAATGTCGCGTGGTTCCATTTCATTTGATGTTCACGTAATTTTCTTTCAGTGGGATAGTCAGCACCGCATGTTTTACAGACGAATTGATTTGGTGCGTTCTTAAAATGACTTTTCTTGTGAAGTAAGAGGTTCTTTGCGGTGTAAAACTTGAGATGACAGAAGGTGCAGGAGTGTGATAGCTTCAACAAGTGTGTCTTCACATGTGATTTAAGGAGAGAGAAGTCATTGAATTTACGGTCACATAAATTACATGTGAAACTATTTTTCACATGATACTCCCAGTGTCTCGCCAAAGTACTGAGTACGTTGAAGGTTTTGTGACACAAATCGCACTCCACATACATGAATCTGTTATGACTTTTTTTGTGTTCTTCAAAGGACTCGTTTTCATAATGTCTTTTGCATATTTTACAAAACTCAAATGTCATATTGTGCATCGTTTCTTTGTGTATTCGCAATCGGTCTTTCCTACTGAAACCCACGTTGCAAACCTCACATTGGTAAGGATCAACACCTGAATGCATGGTTAAATGAGTGTGAAACTCAGTGCTTCTCCGAAAAGTCCGCAGACACAAGCTGCATTTAAATGGCTTAGGACCCGTATGTAACCGACTGAAGTGGTTGTATGGTTCACTGCATATGGAACATCTCGGAGGTTCTTTGTCATCGTGTGTTCCCAAATGTGTTAACAGTCCATTTGCATCCTCACATTGGGTTCCACATACAAAGCATAACAGGAGGTCACTGGGCGAGAGAAAACCTGCGTGAGTCTGTAGATGGGTCACAAAATCGAACGTACGTTCGAAATATTGGTGGCACACATGACATCTGTATAGACTTGTATCTGAAACAGATAAGGAAAATCAGTAATGCTACCAACGAACAAAGAAAGATACTGGTATATTGACAAAATCAAATACAATTTTGATGAATATATGGCAAGATAGGAAAACAATTACAGAGACTCTTGCAAAGTACGTGGAGTGTCAGAAGAGTAAATGTCTTCTGTTTCATCGACGAAACCCGTCATATAAATATTTGTCAATCCAAGAAGGTAACAAAGGTGAACAAGGTAAACAACAACGTAACCATCAGGCAAACCAACGAAAATAGAACACTCCATTCATTCGAGATGTTAACTGATATAGCGTTGGCCATTTTTTACCCTCAACTCATTCCGTTAAATTGACAAACCTTGTGTTAAGGAATATCGGAATATTTCACTCGGGCTGGTTGTAATCATCCAACCAACCACTCCTCTTCCAACCATCATCAACACCACCATACCAAACCCCTCACCCTCACCAAGGGGCCGAAAATGCTATTAGTTAATATAATTACTTAATGCTACAGTGGGTCTTTTCATTTTACTATTATTATGGATGTTTAAGATTGTATCATATTCTGGATGTTTACAATTGTGACTTATTCCAGATGCTTAAAATTGTGACTTATTTCAGGTGCTTATAATTGTTACTTATTCGGGATGTGTAGAATATTGACTTCTTCTGGAAGTTTAAAATTGAGACTTATTCTTGGTGTTTATAATTGTGACTTATCCTGGATAGCCAAAATTGTGAGTTATTTTAGATGTTTTAAAATTGTCATTTTGTCTGGATGTTGAAATTTGTGGCTTTTATTTGGAGTGATTTCGTTAAATCGTGGTTTGGTTGTGTACATGCTATATTGGAATACCATGTACAACCCCTAAAGCAGGGTTTCCGTTTGAAGCGAAAAGCCCTAAAACTTTCGTCTTCCATAAGGTTAAACTCGGGAGTTAACCAAGACTTAGTTGTATGAGTACTTGGATTGAATCTAACAACACATATGATTTATGAAATGTATAGATAAATTTGTAGATCAATTGATTTTTTCTGCACAATTTCGATTTTCCGCTATTTTTGTCGACATCGTCAATAATTGTCCTACTTTCGTTTAAACACTGAACTAAACTGTACGTTAAGCACTTAAATTTATATTGAGATTATAACAAGTAATTGAGTAATTAAGTGTACTAGCAAGAATTCTGTTCGATCGCAGAATTGAAAATAAGTCATTCATTACTGTAATTCTGTAAAATTCTTTTTCATAACCAAAGCCCTAGAAATCCTGCCAGGGTCAAAATTCGCTAGAATACAACACGAGTATATAAATAGACATCAAATTCGCTAGAATACAACACGAGTATTAATGACTTTCATGATCACTTATTGTATTATCTACACTTATGACATGATTTTCATCATCACTTACTGTATTATGTATACTAATAATAAAGATTAGACCTGGCTACATTGACAAAATAGCTGTCAACCAAACCAGACAAAAATTGTATGGTAACAGAATGTATTGTAATATACAACCGTGATACATGAAGAGGAAACCTATCTACACTGACAATCTGTGAGATACGGTTATCAACCGAACCAGAGAAAAATGTTTATAAAAACAAACAAAAAATATCTGGACAACCGTGAATACGTTTAAGTCTGTAACACATTCCGTAATACATACTAGTAACTGGTTTGATTTTATATAGCTGATAATATCTGTACATTTTTAGGGTAAGGGTCTGATAGCTGACTTGTATCGGAAGCCATTGTCCCTTTGTCCTAGTTTAGCTCTATTAGTGTCAATACAGGATGACATACAAGTACATTACCTATCGCGAACTTTAACCATATCCAAGATCATTGTCTAGGTGAAACATTACCATGTAAGGCGGGATATGTTTAATGATACCATGGGGAAAGGGGTAGGGGGAGCACTACAAACAATACTTGACCAGAATTCTATTTAAGAAATAGGCGATAGTTTCGATTGGAACATGATGTTTACAAGGAAAATGATGAGAGGGGTTCGGGTAGACAGAGAAGGGTCTGGAAATGGGAATGATAAGAGGGGTTCGGGTAGATAGAGAGGGGTTAAAAATAGGAATGATAAGAGGGGTTCGGGTAGATAGAGAGGGGTTGAAAATAGGAATGATAGGAGGGGTTCGGGTAGAGAGAGAAACAGGGTTAAAAATAGGAATGATAAGAGGGGTTCGGGTAGAGAGAGAAACGGGGTTAAAAATAGGAATGATAAGACTGGTTCTGGTAGATACGGAGGGGTTGAAAATAGGAATGATAAGAGGGGTTCGGTTAGATAGGGAGGGGTTGAAAATAGGAATGATAAGAGGGGTTCAGGTAGATAGGGAGGGGTTGAAAATAGGAATGATTAGAGGGGTTCAGGTAGATAGAGAGGGGTTAAAAATAGGAATGATAAGAGGGGTTCGGGTAGAGAGAGAAACGGGGTTGAAAATAGGAATGATTAGAGGGGTTCAGGTAGATAGAGAGGGGTTAAAAATAGGAATGATAAGAGGGGTTCTGGTAGATAGGGAGGGGTTGAAAATAGGAATGATAAGAGGGGTTCGGGTAGATAGAGAGGGGTTAAAAATAGGAATGATAAGAGGGGTTCAGGTAGATAGGGAGGGGTTGAAAATAGGAATGATTAGAGGGGTTCAGGTAGATAGAGAGGGGTTAAAAATAGGAATGATAAGAGGGGTTCGGGTAGATAGAGAGGGGTTAAAAATAGGAATGATAAGAGGGGTTCGGGTAGATAGAGAGGGGTTAAAAATAGGAATGATAAGAGGGGTTCAGGTAGATAGGGAGGGGTTGAAAATAGGAATGATAAGAGGGGTTCGGGTAGATAGAGAGGGGTTAAAAATAGGAATGATAAGAGGGGTTCAGGTAGATAGAGAGGGGTTAAATATAGGAATGATAAGAGGGGTTCAGGTAGATAGGGAGGGGTTGAAAATAGGAATGATAAGAGGGGTTCAGGTAGATAGGGAGGGGTTGAAAATAGGAATGATAAGAGGGGTTCAGGTAGATAGGGAGGGGTTAAAAATAGGAATGATAAGAGGGGTTCGGCTAGAGAGAGAAACAGGGTTAAAAATGGGAATGATAAGAGGGGTACGAGTACAGAGAGAGGGAGGTTAAAAAGGGGGAAAATGAAAGTGGTTCTTGGAGAGAGAATGGGGTTCGAAATGGGAAAGATGAGAGTGGTTGTTGGAGAGAAGGTCCTTAATAAAGGAAATGATGAGAGGGGACGAGGTAGAGAGAGTTGAAAGCTCAAGAAGGGGAATGGTAAAAAGTTCTCGGGTAGAGAGGAGATGGGAAGAAGGAGTGGGGGGGTTAGAGGGGAAGAAGGAGTTGGGGGGTTAGAGGGAAAGAAGGAGTGGGGGGGGTTAGAGGGGAAGAAGGAGTGGGGGGTTAGAGGGGAAGAAGAAGTGGGGGGTTAGAGGGGAAGAAGGAGTTGGGGGGTTAGAGGGAAAGAAGGAGTGGGGGGGGGTTAGACGGGAAGAAGGAGTGGGGGGGGGGTTAGAGGGGAAGAAGGAGTTGGAGGGGTTAGAGGGGAAGAAGGAGTGGGGGGGTTAGAGGGGAAGGAGTGGGGGGAAGAGGGGAAGAAGGGGTGGGGGGGTTAGAGGTGAAGAAGGAGTGGGAGGAGGGGAAGAAGGAGTGGGGGAGGGAAGGAGTGGGGGAGAGGTGAAGAAGGAGTGGGGGAGAGGGGAAGAATGAGTGGGGGGGGGGAGAGGTGAAGAAGGAGTGGGGGGTTAGAGGGGAAGAAGGAGTGGGGGTTAGAGGTGAACAAGGGTAACAATTAGAGGGATCCGGGATAGAGACTTCACATAAGTGGTGTTAAGAAGGAAATAATGAGATAATGAGAGGGATTTGAAACTTAGGGTTGGTAAAAATGAAATATTACTTTCGTAGGTAACAAACGAGAGATAAGTTAGAGAGGTTGTTATGGAAACAGTTGTAGCGGAGGTTGGAAAGTCTTGAAGCAGTGGGAAGAGAAAATATCGGTGGTCAATTGATAATATATCCACCATGAGATAATGAAACATATCGAGAAAATCAAGAAATTCCTGCATAAAGGTAATGTTATCAGCATCAATCAAATGAAACTGGGGATAGGGGTGGCTTAGAGATCACAGTGTTCAATAAATACGACACTACACACGTACGCATGCTCACATCCTCAAACACACTTGTTTTGTTCACGGTTGTTACTGAGGTGAAATTCTATTATATAGTGATTCGGGGATTTAAAACGGTTACATTGTTGAATACCAGAATCTACTTTTGTACTACATCTACTACCTGGTCCTTCTGACATTAAAACGACTCAGTAATTCTGTAAACAAGGTCATCGGGCCATGTTGTTTTCTATCACGAGGACGAACACAGTACAACATTTACTGATTTTAGTATTGTGTGACACCATTATCACGGATTTATAAGTATATGGGTGACACCATTATCACGGATTTATAATTATATGGGTGACACCATTATCACGGATTTATAATTATATGGGTGACACCATTATCACGCATTTATAAGTATATGTGTGACACCATTATCACGGATTTATAAGTATATGGGTGACACAATCATCACGGATTTATAAGTATATGGGTGACACCATTATCACGGATTTATAAGTATATGGGTGACACCATTATCATGGATTTATAAGTATATGGGTGACACAATTATCACGGATTTATAAGTATATGGGTGACACCATTATCACGGATTTATAATTATATGGGTGACACCATTATCACGGATTTATAATTATATGGGTGACACCATTATCACGCATTTATAAGTACATGTGTGACACCATTATCACGGATTTATAAGTATATGGGTGACACCATTATCACGGATTTATAAGTATATGGCTGACACAATTATCACGGATTTATAAGTATATGGGTGACACCATTATCATGGATTTATAAGTATATGGGTGACACAATTATCACGGATTTATAAGTATATGGGTGACACCATTATCACGGATTTATAAGTATATGGGTGACACCATTATCATGGATTTATAAGTATATGGGTGACACAATTATCACGGATTTATAAGTATATGGGTGACACCATTATCACGGATTTATAAGTATATGGGTGACACCATTATCACGGATTTATAAGTATATGGTAAAACAATTATCAGGGATGTATAAGTATATGGGTGACACCATTATCACGGATTTATAAGTATATGGGTGACACCATTATCAGGGATTTATAAGTACATGGGTGACACAATTATCACGGATTTATAAGTATATGGGTGACACAATTATGACGGATTTATAAGTATATGGGTGACACCATTATCACGGATTTATAAGTATATGGTAAAACAATTATCAGGGATGTATAAGTATATGGGTGACACCATTATCACGGATTTATAAGTATATGGGTGACACAATTATCAGGGATTTATAAGTATATGGGTGACACCATTATCAGGGATGTATAAGAGTATGGGTGACACAATTATCAGGGATTTATAAGTACATGGGTGACACAATTATCTTGGATATATAAATATATGGTGATACAATTATCAGGGATTTTAATACCGATTTAAGGATGTAAATATTCTGTGTAGATATGATATTGACCCGTTCTATTGTTTATCGTGTTATAAAACGTGTTCTATCCGAGATTTTTCTGATTTCTTTCATGAGGTTTGAGTTGAGATTGAAATTCAGAAAACAATACAAAATATACAATATAGAGCAAATGAGTTGTAAAATATGTCGGCATTCGATACCTGTGAAAATATTCGGATGTCGTTTTTATTTATATGCTGTTTTTATCGCATTTATTTATTCACTCATTTACTGATGTACTTATTCTAAAAAACAAATTGATAGATTTACTTACTTCCATTTTGAAGCCTGCTGTTTCCAGCATAGACGACATCAACAGAATTCTCTCTCGGTTTCTCGTTAGATAAGTTATCCATGTCTTCAATTGTCTTGCCGGATTGTTTAGGATCATTTAGCGTCACATCGTCTCCTTCCGGCGACCCATTCATGACGTCACTATGATGTCCAGCGAGACTCCAATACAGTTATTCGATTTTAAACCATGACGTCATGACGCATGCTCATTATTTGGTGTATCGTTAAGTTCCGTCCAGGTAATGCTTGAAGTTCCGGAAGTTGACACAGATATGAAGATGTTTTGTGACTCTCCTAGAACAACAAAGTGAATTCACACTCTATATCATCATAATCATAATTCTAACTAAACTTCAATAAAACCGTCATGGCAAAGGATACATTTAAGTAAGATTCACATGGAAACTTCCGAAAAATGCAAGAGCAAGTGTTCCGGAAGAGTAAGCGTTTTCTGCTTCATCGGCAACACCCGTAATGTAAATCTTGATCAAAGTAAGTAATAACAAACACAAGTCTATAATACATAAACTTATCTTTTTGGATTTCTTCAAACAGAATTTGTCTTGACAGATCAATTCAAGGCACCCGAAAAATACCTTAAACCACAGCGTGTTGAACAAACCCGCTGGTATCAAATCTGTAGCCAACCAACATTTTATTCTAGACTATTTGGCTAAACACAAAGGTATTTTATTCGTTTAATTAGAGTATGCGCGTGCACTCTATAACTGTGAACTATTAAGTTAATATGTAAGATCAAATATTCAAAATTGTGCAAGACATAAGCGAGATGTTTCATCATAATGTATCTGCCCGTGTTAATTTAGTACTGACATCTACTGTGAACAATTATGTATTGCCCAGTGGCCAGAGACATTCTGTCGTTACTGATCTACTACACATGTTCATGTATTAATTCATTCCCTTATTATATAATTACCTGAAGCCGATCTTAGCAGTTTGAATGGTGGTCAGTGTAACTTTATCTTGTTGTAGACAGCCGAATCTATTGCCATTTATGTGTGCAATACTATGTCAATAACTATGTATACTTCAATCCATGCTTACCTGTTAGCTAATGTGTATTAGTACTTCATCAGTTAATTAACATGGCTAGTATAAAGTATCGGCTCCTGACGGCCAGACAGGAGAGAGGCTAGTCTCCACTGGCGGAACCCCCCGCTCACTCGGGCTTTTTCCCCGAGCAAGAACATCTCAACCCTATACCCAACTTATGAAATTGTAACACGTTTTTCGTCATATTTAGTACCGTAACAAGTTTTTCATTTCAACTGATTGGGTTAAGATAGAGTGTTCAGATGTTATAAGGAGAGCCCTGGTCAACAAACGGTATTTCAAAATACGAAAACACTCGAAGATCGTTAAACAGAGGCGTGTCTCTACATTTTAAGGACTCCGCGTTTTTTTTAAGAACCTAAACATGACCCTGTGTTCTGTAGAGCTATGTTATCGTGCCTCGACCGTTGATGTACACCACATAATGGTGACTGTGACCTTGACATCTCATACACGAGTACATATGACCGACATGTACAGCTTGTTTTTATAAATACATGTACCTGTAACGACCAGAAAGTTCTGGTACTTCGCGTGACGACCCTAAATTACGTCATGAAATGAGTGACATACTAAAATCCAAGCATGTTTTCCGAGTATTGAAAAATGATTGATACTTATTAGGCAGTGAATGATATTAAAGCTACCGGAATATATTGTAGACACACTTACCTGTAATTACATTTAACAAATTCTATAACCCGGTGCCGTTACCTTCCCATTCTGCCCTACCCCTGCCTTCAAGTTTCCCCTGTCCATATTAGACCTATTTAATATACCCATCCTTTTATCGATTTTTTAATTACATAAACTTATACATTACATCCATTTTCAACTCCTTATATTCGCCGTCACACTATTTTCCAGTTTAATAAACATTTGTAAATTAACTTGTTTATTGTGTGTTAGATTCATATACCGTTAGGTTTCTTTCAACTTCCACGTGGTCTGAATTTTTCGTCGTCTCTGTAACTATTGTACCGTCCATACTTCCGCTATTGTTTCCCGTTTCTTGTCAATTGCTACATTTCATTTGTATTACTACACGATCGTATATTTCATTCACAATACTTACATACGTCCATGTCATTCACTCCTGCAATATTTACCTCTCCTTGAACTATAATTTTACTCCACCGGTGTACCTGTCCTATGTTGGTCACCTGTCGTATCTGTGTGTAATTTATCCCCAACTACACGTGGCACACTTACATGAAACAATCTGGTTATCCTCCATGTTTACAGAGACCTTTAGTAATAAGTTTTAGATCCTGTCATGGCCACTGTCCCGTCTTGTTGTGTATATAATGTACGTCTCCAGTCATTCTCATACATGACTACGTTTGTACTTGTGAATACGCGGGGGTGCACTGTGGCAGTTACGTCAAACACAACCCTGGATATCTGCTTGCAGTGTATTAACCGAGCGACACAAATTTGTGTGCTGTATTAGTTTTAAGGTCAGCCCCTTGTCTATGCCTTTATGTGGGAAATTTACCGAGCATGTGGTGTCCATGTATTAAGATTGCCCGTTATCAGTGAAATATATTTAACAAAACATTCACAATAACCAGTGGTTATTATTTAACTATTTAAAACCCATTGCAACGGAGTTACAATAAGGAATCTCCGAATTGCATATATAATTGCATGTTATATATACCCATGGTTCCTGCCGATTGACTATATCATAGGTTTTTTGATGACACACCATGCCCTAGGTCATGCATATAGAAATACAGGCCTAGTGTGATACGTTTTTTTTTCGTTTCAAATGTGCACGGGTGGTATAACAATGATGACGTCATCCATTCATGTGTAACCCTTTCATTTGATTTCTGTTGGAAGACCGCGGTGATAATTGAAATACTAAAATCTAATTTTTTTCTAACTTTTCGCAGTGATTAAGATCTAAATTAAACATTTAAAATGAGTTTTAAATTAATGGTGTAACTGTGTAACTAGACTGACTTTTTACACAAATTGTATCGCGGATCTAAAACATTAATTCAACATAAGAAAAATTGGTTGACTTGAAGCATGCTAATCAATATTTATATCACAACTAAACTAACGCTTTGTGTGAGAATTCCATGGCCGGCTTTGTAGATATCGTGTAACACGCGGTTAATAACACTATTGTGACGTCATGAATAAATGACGTCACACGATTGCCACTGTGGCGAATTCTACACCGTCTGAAAGGAAATGTGTCATATTAGGATATAATATGGTGATTTTCGATATAAGTCGGGATAGATCATTTTTTGAAATAGAGTATATACGTCTTAAAATATACGCTTTATGCACGTCCTAAAATCCATCTGCTTTCCATCGCTGTCGAATACAGCAAACTACATGTAGCGAGTGTATCGCGACCATAGCAGCGCCGGTTGTAGGGTAAATATGATTTCATAGTTTTTAACATGACATCTTGAGGTCCCCACGAACTTGCTAGCACTAGGGCTATGGAACAGTTGTAAGATACAATTCATTAATTGTCTTACTACTGTCTCTCATTATAAACTTCCATTAAGAAGTGCTGTTCACTTATTTGTCTTTCTGACGTGAGTTATCGACGGTTTGTAAACACAACTTGATGGATACTACTTTAGAACATGACCGAATTTACCGAGACTTGATCACTTGTATAAAAACGTTTACGTGTACATATATTCAGCCCCTTTGCAGGCGTCGGGATAAGGAGTGAACACTCTAATCGTCTATATATAGATATTATTTGTGGTAATATATGATGACTCAGGTGTTTTTAGAGAGTCATTTATTTGTTGGTTGGATATGTCGAATTATTTGATTAGTTGACGTGTTAACTTCTTTGTTCACCAATATTATCATTGTTCGCAGGCACGATAGACCGGACATTTTCGTCCGTTTTACGTTGTCAGTTTATGGCCGGTTATGTGGAGCGGAGAGCTGCACAGCATTAGTCAAGGGGTCACTGAGCAGATTATGACCAACTTTCCACGGCTAGATGTTATCGCTTCACCGAGGAGTCGTTTTCATCAAATACACCAACGGAAAGTATATTAACCGGACCACAGAATGTCTCTTGGATAATCAGATCATGTGGCTTCGCGGACCAGTTCCCGTCAATACAATAACAAGTCACAGTAAGACTGCACTGTACTGTAACAAAGTCACGGTATGACTGTCCTGTACAGAAACAATGTCAGTGTGACTGTCCTGTACAGTAACAATGTCAGTATGACTGTCCTGTACAGTGTGACTGTCCTGTACAGTAACAATGTCAGTGTGACTGTCCCGTACAGTAACAATCTCAGTGTGACTGTCCCGTACAGAAACAATGTCAGTGTGACTGTCCTGTACAGTAACAATCTCAGTGTGACTTTCCTGTACAGTGTGACTGTCCTGTACAGTAACAATGTCGGTGTGACTGTCCTGTACAGTAACAATGTCAGTGTGACTGTCCCCGACAGTAACAATGTCAGTATGACTGCCCTGTACAGTAACAATGTCAGTGTGACTGTCTTGTACAGTGACAATGTCTGTGTGACTGTCCTGTACAGAAACAATGTCATTGTGACTGTCCTGTACAGTAACAATCTCAGTGTGACTGTCCTGTACAGTGTGACTGTCCTGTACAGTAACAATGTCATTGTGACTGTCCCCGACAGTAACAATGTCAGTATGACTGTCCTGTACAGTAACAATGTCAGTGTGACTGTCTTGTACAGTAACAATCTCAGTGTGACTGTCCCGTACAGTAACAATGTCAGTGTGACTGTCCCGTACAGTAACAATCTCAGTGTGACTGTCCCGTACAGTAACAATCTCAGTGTGACTGTCCTGTACAGTGTGACTGTCCTGGACAGTAACAATGTCAGTGTGACTGTCTTGTACAGTAACAATGTCAGTGTGACTGTCTTGTACAGTAACAATCTCAGTGTGACTGTCCCGTACAGTAACAATGTCAGTGTGACTGTCCTGGACAGTAACAATGTCAGTGTGACTGTCTTGTACAGTAACAATCTCAGTGTGACTGTCCCGTACAGTAACAATCTCAGTGTGACTGACCTGTACAGTAACAATCTCAGTATGACTGCCCTGTACAGTAACAATCTCAGTGTGACTTTCCTGTACAGTGTGACTGTCCTGTACAGTAACAATGTCGATGTGACTGTCCTGTACAGTAACAATGTCAGTGTGACTGTCCCCGACAGTAACAATGTCAGTATGACTGCCCTGTACAGTAACAATGTCAGTGTGACTGTCTTGTACAGTGACAATGTCTGTGTGACTGTCCTGTACAGAAACAATGTCATTGTGACTGTCCTGTACAGTAACAATCTCAGTGTGACTGTCCTGTACAGTGTGACTGTCCTGTACAGTAACAATGTCATTGTGACTGTCCCCGACAGTAACAATGTCAGTATGACTGTCCTGTACAGTGTGACTGTCCTGTACAGTAACAATGTCAGTGTGACTGTCCCGTACAGTAACAATCTCAGTGTGACTGTCCCGTACAGAAACAATGTCAGTGTGACTGTCCTGTACAGTAACAATCTCAGTGTGACTTTCCTGTACAGTGTGACTGTCCTGTACAGTAACAATGTCGGTGTGACTGTCCTGTACAGTAACAATGTCAGTGTGACTGTCCCCGACAGTAACAATGTCAGTATGACTGCCCTGTACAGTAACAATGTCAGTGTGACTGTCTTGTACAGTGACAATGTCTGTGTGACTGTCCTGTACAGAAACAATGTCATTGTGACTGTCCTGTACAGTAACAATCTCAGTGTGACTGTCCTGTACAGTGTGACTGTCCTGTACAGTAACAATGTCATTGTGACTGTCCCCGACAGTAACAATGTCAGTATGACTGTCCTGTACAGTAACAATGTCAGTGTGACTGTCTTGTACAGTAACAATCTCAGTGTGACTGTCCCGTACAGTAACAATGTCAGTGTGACTGTCCCGTACAGTAACAATCTCAGTGTGACTGTCCCGTACAGTAACAATCTCAGTGTGACTGTCCTGTACAGTGTGACTGTCCTGGACAGTAACAATGTCAGTGTGACTTGTCTTGTACAGTAACAATGTCAGTGTGACTGTCTTGTACAGTAACAATCTCAGTATGACTGTCCCGTACAGTAACAATGTCAGTGTGACTGTCCTGGACAGTAACAATGTCAGTGTGACTGTCTTGTACAGTAACAATCTCAGTATGACTGCCCCGTACAGTAACAATCTCAGTATGACTGCCCTGTACAGTAACAATCTCAGTTTGACTGTCCCGTACAGTAACAATCTCAGTTTGACTGCCCCGTACAGTAACAATCTCAGTGTGACTGCCCCGTACAGTAAAAATCTCAGTATGACTGTCCCGTACAGTTACAATGTCAGTGTGACTGTCCCGTACAGTAACAATCTCAGTGTGACTGTCTTGTACAGTTACAGTCTTAGTTTGATTGCCTAGAACAGTATATCTAGGCTGTTGTAGACCCATATACCTATGTATTTAACCAGTGATAAAGAAATGTATTTATCTTTGTCAGGCTACACTGATATCTTATATGATAAATGTTTACGACGTTATATGTCTAATTGGTGATCTGATAGACATGTAACGATCTTGTTGACTTGTAGTATTTATGTTATGGTTACCATATGGTAAGGTGAACTAATCTACAGGGTAAGGTGAACTAGTCCACAGGGTAATCTGAACTAGTCTACAGGGTAAGGTGAACTAGTCTACAGGGTAATCTGAACTCGTCTACAGGGTAATCTGAACTAGTCTACAGGGTAAGGTGAACTAGTCTACAGGGTAAGGTGAACTAGTACACAGGGTAAGGTGAACTAGTCTACAGGGTGAGGTGAACTAGTCTACAGGGTAAGGTGAACTAGTCCACAGGGTAAGGTGAACTAATCTACAGGGTAAGGTGAACTAGTCCACAGGGTGAGGTGAACTAGTCTACAGGGTAAGGTGAACTAGTCTACAGGGTAATCTGAACTCGTCTACAGGGTAAGGTGAACTAGTACACAGGGTAAGGTGAACTAGTCCACAGGGTAAGGTGAACTAGTCCACAGGGTAAGGTGAACTAGTCTACAGGGTAAGGTGAACTAGTCCACAGGGTAAGGTGAACTAGTCTACAGGGTAAGGTGAACTAGTCCACAGGGTAAGGTGAACTAATCCACAGGGTAAGGTGAACTAGTACACAGGGTAAGGTGAACTAGTCTACATGGTAAGGTGAACTAGTCTACAGGGTAAGGTGAACTAATCTACAGGGTAAGGTGAACTAGTACACAGGGTAAGGTGAACCAGTCTACATGGTAAGGTGAACCAGTCTACAGGGTAAGGTGAACTAATCTACAGGGTAAGGTGAACTAGTCTACAGGGTGAGGTGAACTAGTCCACAGGGTGAGGTGAACTAGTCTACAGGGTAAGGTGAACCAGTCTACATGGTAAGGTGAACTAGTCTACAGGGTAAGGTGAACCAGTCTACATGGTAAGGTGAACTAGTCTACAGGGTAAGGTTTACTAATCTACAGGGTAAGGTGAACAAGTACACAGGGTAAGGTGAACTAGTCTACAGTGTGGGGTGAACTAGTCTAGGGTATGACTATGAAAAATAAAATAAGTGTGGTTACTTTTTCAATTACTTTTTTTATTTTTTTTTTAATAAATGATAATATTCATGTACATTGTTATATATACATGTAATTCAAGAATTTTGTCTTTATTAAAAACGATATAATCTTGATGAAATATTAAGTGGATAAATTGTTAAGCTAATAACAGATTAATTTTGAACAAGCTCAGTGTGATATTCTCCGAGAGGCCACATGTAGGCAAAAGATTATGTACCTTGAGGTTACAGATCAAGAAAATGTTTGTAATCAATATTCAATTATCACTATTGATTTACAGAAGAATCTCCTTCATACTGGATCTTCATCTGCTGACTAAACATAAAGTCCTGTGAGTTTTTAATAATAACTGACTCTGTGTAAAATCTCTGAACATGTTTCCTCATCTACCGTAACTTCACAGATTTAAGAGCTGAGAGCAGATATCTGAGTCAAACTTCATGACATTCCATCACACCAGAAATATTCTCTTTTCCCCTGCAGGCATATTCCTGGTTAGTGTAGTGTCATATTTTCTGCTGTAAGGGTAACACCTTTCATATCCTTGCTGATCCAGTAAATCAAATCCAATGCTTTCACTCTTTTCCTCTCTATAGTAATACTTGTATAAACAAAGTTTTTACTGTGGTCAGTTAGTGAGTTCTACTAATGCTGACACTAGATCACCCTTGAATTCTCGGAGTTTCCTCTCGGCCTGAGCTGCAGATATCTCCATTTCATTAACCTGTAAAAAAAGTGTGATCATGTATTATACATGTCAGTTTATTATCAGTTCAATAATTATCAAAGTCTATTTTAAGTAATGATGCAAAATAGTGAAAGTTTTTTTACCTATTCCAAATATGGTAAACATGAGGCCTTCATGATCATCTGGCCACACAAACTATCAACAGGGAGAAGGTTTATTTTTTCTTCTTTGAATGAAATCTTACTAAGAAGCTGTTTTCCATGATGCAGGTAGTGGTTAGGGTGAGCAGTAGCTAACTTTAAGAAGTGTTACCTATTTCTTGACAGTAAAGTTTACAGACAGCATTCAGCCCTAAATCTGAGACAATTTCCTTTCTGAAGACACAGTCCTTGTGTCAAGAGCCATGAATCCTGTCTCCTATATATAAGAAATGTGTCCTCCCACAATGTTTCAGGAGGAGTAGCATTTTGGGCCCAGGCCTTCTGTCTGTCTCAATTAATTCAGAAATAATTGTGTTTTTTACATGATACTCATGTTACAAAATGACCTCACTGGCTCCCGTGTAAAAGTTTGGACAAGGCCGACAATAGGATCACTTTGCTAGCTACCTTTCCTTAACATTCTGACCAATATTTAGCTCAAAGACACCTGTGGAATTGGAGAAGAACTTTAAAATATGTTTTTCAAGATGTCTGTCATACTGGATTTCAGACAGACCCAAAAAATAACAACGCTTGGCCGGGACCATCTCAGGAGATATCATGGATGTGACAGTCTTCCATGACCACCAGCAATTTTTAGGAAAAGTTGACAAGTGACAGATATGGCCCCATGGCATATGATGACTGATCCTTTAGAACAGGTGAAAAATTACAAAACTCATTGGACCCTTAACAATGCATTGTTTCAGTAAAATTACAAAAGTGGAAGTACAAGGTACAAATTAGACTATTACGTATGTGTAGCTATATACCACACATATACCTGTATTTATAGTTTGTTTAGTAGATATAAACTTGTAATTTGCGAAAACAATGAACTAATTTTTAAAAATGTTGGTTGAATTAGAATAAAACCTTGTCAGCAATATTATTTTCTATATAAACGACCATGGATGAAGGGCGATTTGATAATGATGGGCTAAAAATTCAAAGTTAGGCAACAAGTATGGAACTCAAGTACGATGGCAGAGTACATATAAGATTAATATTTCTTGTGATGAACTTTAATTTGGTAGTGAGTTGTCAACATCTTGGATTTCAGAGCAACCCAAAAAATAACAACACTTGGTCAGGACTATTTGAGCATCATTCCATGCAAGTTCGAGTCCAATCCCACTGGTGGAACTTTAGAAGGAGTTTCGAATGTCGAAAGTTGAGGCAGGGCGGACAGCGACGAATGAAGCACAATGGCAATAGGACATTATAATTCTTCAGGTCAGTGATTCCAGAAGGATCTAGGTGCCCACCATCGTTTGATTTTTTCTGGTCTTTTAAAATGAGATCTTTCCACTTCTCTCCATTATTGTTTACTATATATTATCTCAATTTTGATAATTCCTTTTCTAAAATAGCGAGAAAAATTTTAAATTGTTCAATCTAAGATGGTTCCCAGTTGGACAATGTTTTATATCAGTCTCAATGGGCATAACAAGATGTCAAGGGAAACCTACAATTGAAATATAAGAAGGATCTATATACAGTACTTCCCAAGAAATAGCAATTACAAACTACAGCTGTTATAATCCAAGATGGCCACTTTTTCTTCTCAAATCAGTCCCAAAATGACACAATGCACAACTAGTAAATAAAGGAAACCTTCACAAGAAATTCTGAAAATAATCCATACAGGACTTCTGAAGAAATGATAAACAAAAAATTTTAGAGACAGAGGGACAAACACTGATACACATATTAAGAGTAATTTGAACAGCCTACCATCTGATGCTGGTGGGCTAAAAATATCAAATCAATTGGTTTATACTAAGTGTTAAATATTTTGAATCTGTCTTTTCTATGATCATTTTTTTGAGAAAAGGCAATCCTTTCGTAGTCATGTATACCTGGTATTGTGATTCTGAGAAAATAGTGGTAACAGAATATGGCTTGTGAGACGGACTGATGTACAGATGGTGTAACATGTATTGTGAAATGTAGTGTAGGGCTGAAATTTAAAGTGTCTATTACTGAATGACTTTCCTTGAATGATATTCAATCTCTCTATCATGGTTTTCAGCCTAAATACATACATTGTATATGTACATGTACACTGTTTCCCCAAACTTAAAAAGAGTGTTACATATATGTTTCAGAAATAAAACGTCAGGTTTACATCTGCAGTATTATTACCTCCATGGAGAGATGTTTTCAGGTTGTATTTACCTGGTCAGAAACACATTCCTGTTAATATACCCACCCATATACATATATAGATATTGCAGTTCAGAAAAATACATCAATGCTGTTTCATTTCCCTATTGTACAACCCCTACCATCACTTAGAGCCACAAGTCCTATCCCTCCTCCATTTTTTGCTTGAGATAAAAATGACAACACATGACTATAATCAATCAGCAATTTTTTGAGAGAATTTTTCAAAGAAATCAAGATCATCATTGTAAGAAATTTTGATGATTCCAATTACTAAGAGATATAATGGGTTGGGATTCTGATGATTTGAGTCACAGTGGAAAAGTATGGGTTCATTACTCAAATATCAGCGTTTGAAAAATCCCAGTCTAGCAGCTGACAATCCCTTTGTACTTACTATAATGTCTACATCCTCCTTGTTTATTTTCACCTTTGCTAGCTCTCTTTCTCGTTCTTGTCTTTCTGCACGTTCCTTTGCTTTTCTGTCACTCACAGCCTTCATTGCCTGAAGAAACAAAACAAATCAGAAAATACATGACAATATTACCAAACTTGTGCAATGGTTTTTATGTATTCAGTTGTGTATACAGGAATTTATAGATCAAACCAGAAAAGAGTTATTGCCTCTACAAATCTGCCCTGTCTGTTAGAAGTACACACATGAAGATGGAAATGTCAAGGGTGACACCTGTATTTATGTCATCATATCTGTTTATTTTAATCCAGAGTAATTATTATTAATATTAATGTGATTGTCAATGGTTGTGAGAGTTCATTCACAGTAGCAAGAGAATATGAAATCTATATATAACAGAGGTCATTATTAGTTTTAATCCTTCAGCTGGGATTTGAACCCAGGACCTCCGACTTATTAGTCTGATGCTCAAACGACTGACCTCTAGCCGTGCGGTATATTATGGTTTGTGTTTTGCCAAGGTTACATATATAATGACTGATTCTCACCTTAGCATATAGGCACTATATACACATTATGTATGCTGATTTTCTTAAGTGTTTAATAACAGGCCACCATCTCTTTTCAGGTTGCATTCATAGGCAACATGAATGCCAACAAGATAAAGGCATATTCCATGATGCACATCATGCTTAATTTACCTTTATCCATATATGGCATTTCTATCTTACAGTAGCATAACTTTCATTACTTGCATTATTTTTTGTTGGCAATCAATGGGCTGGTTTGGTAGGCTTTGGTAGGTTATGTTGTATTAATATCCAATAACAGTAATCATAAATATAATGCATTAGTTCAGTATTATTACCGCAGTCACTGTACCATATATATAAGTTATTAATTATTCAATCATTTCAAATAGATGTACCAGTGTCATTTTTTATTAAAAATTTTCTGGGGAGTCCAGAGTGCCATTTCAAAAATTTTAGGAGTCATCTTGCAAAAATAGTGGGTTCAAAAATTTGTTACCCAGTCTCTATAAAACAGTAAGTTGCTTACAAGCATTTCTGCTGAGGTGTTAGATAAGTATGTCAAATTTATGATGATAATCCATATTAACACCCAATAATTTCACACTGTCTTCATATGTTATCTCAAAGCCTTCAATATAACACGATCTAATAAATACTGCTGGTTCAATAGAATAGAACAAAGAAGAAAAATATGTATAAAGGTAAAACAGGAATGTTTACTACCGGACCACAATCATGTGCAATCAGCAACAAGGAAGTTAATCCTATTGAATTAATCCTACCGATTGCCAACCCCAGGAGATGGTAGGTTTCGGGTTTCCCAATGCTTGGCATACCAAAACCAATTAGAAATATGGATTAGCATTCATACTATTTAAACAAAAACAGTTCATATTCCTTCACTGTATATGCCTAAAAACAAAATATAAGAGATATCCCTACCAGTCAACAACTTTTTTGGCATGTTAAAAAGAGGAACACACATATATACTGTATTACCATATTCTTAGGTCTATGATCCTTTACTGAATATGGTAATAAAACTACAAAATTGTCTTGTAGACGTGAATGTCTCCCCTCCCCCCTTCAATTTATAAGTATCTTTGTTTGTTTGATAAAATTGCGGTAGTTTTCAAATGTGACATTTGGCCCCATCATCACTGACCAGTGATCATCTTGTATACAATAATGTGTTGATGATACAATTGGATTATCATAAACCTAATTTGTTGAGATGTCCTAACAAGTTTACATTGATTCTGAATGGGGATGCTAAGGGGCTTGGCACCATGGGATGAATGCTATATATGTGCATCCTCCTCCCACCCGAACAAAGACAGGGTCATGAATATAGTCACAGTCCTGTATCACTGTAAGGATGTCAATCATTTAATCATGTAACCTCATCTGATGTGATGATCGATGGCAACTTTTTTTTTATAATCGATCATTGGTGCCTTAAAATTTTTATGTTAATTCATACTATTCATAATAAACATATCAATTACCAATAATATTCATACTTATGCAAATTCAAGGTATTTCTCTTACATGATAATAGTTACAAAAAAATAAAAATATTACTGCAATGGAGAATATATTCAATTTCTATGAATATTTAACACAGTCAGCCAATTATATAATCAATTAACTATAATTGCAAAGCCTACACAAGTATAACCAACAATAAATTATGTTTTTTAATCAAATTCTATCACTATATTAAACTTGGTAGTCTCAGGTATGCAGCCTGTATACATGTCATAGTCAGCTAACTACATAACAGGCACTAACCAATGATATTAACTCCCAACAAATGTCCCATCAGCTGGAATTGGTCATTGATAAAAGTCTATCAAATAGTATGATATGTACTACTATGCGTCTATAAGCCATACTACGTTACTTGAATTGTTAGCTTTCCTTCCTGTATGTGGACGACTTCAGATACATAGTTATTTGTAGTAAAACTTGGCAGAGTAGTATTTATTTTGCATGCACATCGACCTTACTTAAGCTATATACTGAAGACATTATAACATAGGGTTAGTAATACTTACCCCCTATATATTTTGTGTATGCCTACTTGTAACATATTTGTTCCACATAGAACAAGTTATTTAGATATAGCACAGCAGTTATTATACTTCATACCAGATTCATATATTTCTTCTTGTGTCATCCTTCCTAACTTTAGCAGGGATTTATCATATCTCTAGTTTAAGGTGACAATTTCATTGATGTTCTTAACTAATTCTGATCATTTAAGAGTCTATTTTGAGTGATCTTGAATTTTTTCTTTTATCATTATTATATTTCTTACAATGGATTACAGAGCCATAATCTGTGTATCATTGTTAATACATCAATATCCATCAACAGTAATGTTAATCAAACTGTTGAATTATCTTATGTCTCAGGTGATTATTTCACTCAATAGCATTAGTACAAGTTAAGGGACTAAGGTGGAGTTGAAGTGAAATATAACTGGGTGCCATATGTTTGAAAACATTTTATTTTGAATTAAAATATGCATAAACCTTCTTTTCCTGCATGTTGACATGTATACTTTGGTTTTTTTTTAAATTTATACATTTGTTTGCCTTGAAAATAGCTTTACTGAGCTTGTGCTTGTACTATATGATATGCAATACAAAATTAATATTCTTGTAATTTTTATGTAGAATGTAGTACCTTTGTATGTTGTTGCCTGCAGCCCTACTACATAAAATACACAGCATGTTTCCCTCGGATAGTAAAAAACAGACGAGTACATATTAAAAATAAACTCCGTCATAAGTTTACAAGGACTGTTCACTGGGATGTATAATCATCAAATGTACTCTGCTGAATTGTAAACATGTTAAAATGTTTTGATTTTTTCTTCGAAGTATAGCTCAATAGGCGACAAACCTGAGTCTGGATTTAGGACTATGACATCCTGTGTTGTTTGTTTAAACAATCGGTCAATGAATCACCTCAATTAGTTGTGCACCAATGTGTCAGCTGTCTCACCAGAGACGTCAATTTACTTTATCTGCTCAAATTATTCAGATATCTTTTCTGATTTGAATATTTTACTTACATCTCCGATACTTTGGGCGGATATTTCTGTCTCTTCGACATAATCTGTAACCTTCTCCAAATCCGCTGCCCCCGAGTCATGCTTTTTCGTCTTCAATGCCTTGTTTTCCTCTTCGACTTCAACACCTTCCGTCTGGTTATCTTCTGGGCCGGCCATTTTGAAACACGTGTGAAGAGTGATTGTAAGGGGACATAACTCTCAAAACTCTACTGCCTTCTGTAACGCACGCACATGTATCATATTGCCATTAAAACATTTTAGTACTAACCAATATAATATAAATATTGATAATGTCCATGTTTTCCGGGGGAAAATCAATATATGATGTTTTCTCATGTATTTTTTCGACGATATTTCACCCAATATCATATGATATTATGAGTGGATTATAACAATGTGTATCATGTACAGTGGGTGATTTCAGATTTAAACATTTTCATATTTTCGGAATAAAAAATCCAACAACTCCATTTTCAAACAATTTTTTAATGAACATAAAGAATTTAACATATATTTCATAATTCATTCATTTGCAGCGAGTCAATTTGTTCAAAATTGATGAAAATTACATTTTTTGATCTCCATAACAACTAAGACGTCATTACCGTAACGTATGAGAAATTTTGATGTATTCAGAATTCTAGAATATATTTAACGTTTTCTTTTCATAATTCCATATTTCAAACCAAAATAAACAGTATTAAGCTGTGAAAAACCAGCAAACCATGTTAATTAACACATTCTATTTAATTGAGACAGTATGCCAGCAAATATGATAAAAGTTAATCTTTTTCAAACTGATGAACAACATTTAAACTCGTATTAATGTAACTTTGCACTACCCAAAGAAAGATTTGTAAATTTTCATTGCAGTAAATGTTGTTTGTGTATGTTATTATTGCTTCTAACACTTTTTAGTGATCATTTAATGTCATGTTACGGTAATGACACACCGTTACGGGAATGACAGGTCGTTGCGGTAATGACACACCGTTACGGGAATGACAGGTCGTTGCGGTAATGACACACCGTTACGGTAATGAGAGGTCGATGCGGTAATGACACACCGTTACGGTAATGACAGGTCGTTGCGGTAATGACACACCGTTACGGTAATGACAGGTCGTTGCGGTAATGACAGACCGTTACGGTAATGACAGGTCGTTGCGGTAATGACACACCGTTACGGTAATGACAGGTCGATGCGGTAATGACACACCGTTACGGTAATGACAGGTCGTTGCGGTAATGACGTTCAACATTGAAAAAAACGAACTGTAAACGCCTGAATAAACATTTCAATCAAGGTCTTTCTCAATCAAAGCCCAGATTTTGGGATCGATTGCATGGTGTCTCTTGGTTACAATCTGTGAGGTGTTGGCAGCATGGTTATAATGTTTGCTTTCGGATACCATAGGATGTCTTCCAGGAGAGGCCAGAAAAAACGGTTTCTGCCAATTCTATACATAACCTGCACCTCTACCTACTTTTCGTCATCAATGTCATGAATTACGCCAGGGTATGGCTGGCCATGACTTTTAAATGATTTTTCCTACATTTGAAGCGATATATATAAAAATAAGTGTACATTGTGATTTTTCCCGTAGCAAACAAAATTAATACATTTTTATTTGAACCCAATGTTCTGTAGTATTCGATCGGAAATATAAATCAATTGCCACAAAGGCACACAATATTTGTACATATATCAGTGGTAGGTACATTTAATACTGATTGGCACTCTTAAACATACTGTTTATTAAACCTCTTTCCGGTATAAATTTTATTAATGAATTTAACACATTTTATTTTCGACGTCCGAACTCAGGAATTCTTCTTTAAATCATACGAGGTCATTAATTACAATGCAGGACAGTTTACTAATACTCACGGAAACTAATTATTGTAATGGCGTAATGGAACAACTGAGTCAAAATACCAGCAAAACTAGAAATAAAAATACCATTAGTTTGTACAGGATGGTACGAGTGTTGTACCATTATTTAATCATTGATATGTGCTGAAATGTCATCTCCGAAACGATATCGTCATTACCGAAACGTCATCTCGCATTTCGGTAATGACATTTTATCAATCAATCCCCTTTTGGAACCTCGTGTGGAATTTACTTTTGTTCCCACGCTCCTGGTTGTATCAGCTATACTATCAAAACTATTATATAATTCCATACATCGCATTAATCATTATATTGATTGTTCGGTAATGACCGATAAAAACATTATCTAATAATTTTGTACTTACAAACAAGTCCTACTTCACAAACGAACCGATTCCCCACGGACATGTGTGTAGGTTGAAATCTTCTCGCGACAAACTTCTAGCCGAGCAGGAAAACTCCACACTAAGGGTGATAACTCCTACTGTATTTTCAATTTTGATTACTTGTTGCGGTAATGAAGAGAATACTGGTTACATGTGTTAGTACCAGTTTTTTAAAAACTTTTTGGTTGAGCATGAACCAGTTTTGCGTATCTTTAAAATAAATTATATCATATTCATTTTAACTGCCTTTTGAAATTTGATACATCTGTTGAAAAGATGGTGTAATACGGTCATCGGTATATAGAACACGATTTAGTTACAAGCGGTCTACGCCTAGTTAGGGAATCCTTGAAGACTTGTTTTAAATATCTTACTTTATTTTAGACATGTAGCATTTGAACGATTAATTATTTTAAATGTAATATGTATTCAAACGACAAAATTTGAAAGAATTATTTCATTTTCATTTGCTTACAGGCCATTACAATAGTAGTTACAGTGTTGTTTAATTCTGAAATCATCCGTGAACGATTTATTAAGTATATAGTAATTATTTCATTCTGTTTTCAATTGACAAAGTTATTTCTTATTAATATATGTTTTACATTTTATTACAAACATAGAACAAACTTTGTTAATGGGTTGGTTTTATTCCTTACCACTTATATAAATAACGTACATTATATCAATGATTGTATATAAAACCTTTTGTTATACTTTGATTTAAACTCTAAACGTATGAACCTCCTTGCAAATGAGCAGGAGTGACATGGTTTTTATGAGATCTCAGAAAATTGACTATTAATTACATTTTGCAATCATACTAGCACATGTAATATTTTATGTACAGTGGTATGTTCTAGTGCTACGGACACTGAAACCATTCGGGCGTAATCCGGTTAATGCCCTCGGGTAGTAAAACATTACTCTGATGTTGAGGCTTCGGGCACTGAAACCTCACTCTGGTCTGTTGCCTCCGGGTACTGAAACCCCCGGTTTGATCTGGTATCCCGTGTTGTGAAACCGTTCTCTGATACTGAGGCTTCGGGCACTGAAACCTCAGTCTGGTCTGTTGCATCCGGGTACTGAAACCCCCAGTTTGATCTAGTATCCCGGGTAGTGAAACCTAAATCTGATCTAAAGCCCACAAGTAGTAAAAGTTTACTGTGATCTCGTGCCTCCGGTTAATCAAACATTCATTTGATTTAGCTCTCGTGGGTACAGAAACCTGATTTTCATATTTTGACCTCGGGTACAGAAACCTTAATTTGATGTAGTGCCCACAGGTTGTAAAATCTTACTCCGATCTCGTGCCCAAGGTTGATGAATCCTTCGTTTGACTTAGCGCCCTTGGCTAGAGACACCTTAATCTAAGAGTCCACTGGTACTGAAACCTTGTGAATGACCCTGGTTATTGTAGTTGGGAACATGTACCGTTTTATTACACCACTCACTACTGTGTACCGGAGAAAGTAATACCCTCATCTATGTCCTTGATGTAGCCAATAAAAGGCCGTGACTCCCTCGTCTTAGGTTATACCATATGTCACTTCTGATTGGCAGAAATATCGATTTAGTATCATTTTTCAGAGTGAAAACTTTCCAAAGATTGGTGCTAGCGTGACGTCAACCTGGTAAATGTGAGAGAATTGATCAGAGTGTGAGATAGCATAGTTTAAGTGCTATGATTATTCGGTATTCTTTTCTTGACATTTAGAGCAAACAGAGCTCGAGGTATTGTTCATTTCTTTTATACTTTAGCAGGACAAAAAGTATAGTGTATGTGCTTGTGGAGGAAATTGAAATGATGTCTGTATAATTAATGCATTTGAAACACTCGTCAGAAAATGTGTTTTTTCCATAACTTTTTCGCAAATAAATTTAGTTAGTGTAGAATGGTCAACATGTAGAGCTTACTATCCTGGGAGATTTACACAATACGGAGGGTTTTTATTATTAATGAATTTCGTCTGTCCCTCTTTATACATTTTTATCTTAATATCGACACTGTTGAAATTGAAAAATCATTCATGATATATATTGTAAGTTATGTACAATGTAGACTGTACACATCAACTCCGCACGAGGTTGTCAACTACAAGTAAGAGTTGTCTCTCTTTATTCAGATGTATTGCTTTTCAATGTAATCAAACACGGCCAGCGGTTCGTTAGTGATCTGTTTATTAGATATAGACTGCAGTCGTGATTTTACATGTAAGATATATCCTAGGTCAGAACGCTGGTTTTATTCAACAAATTTTAATTCTAAATTAAAACATCAAAACAAGAAAATGCAATTTTTTATTTCACTTAATGCAGGTAAAATGAATTTGATGCGATCTCTATAGCAATAGAGTGTAAAATCAAAACTACAAAATTTATATCGTCTCTGAAAGAAAAATTATCATCGCTTGTGATGATACACGATTTCCTATACCATATAAAGATAAAACTTGACAAGTGTCTTAAGATGTAAGATTTACTTTGGCAAGGGTGAAGAAAGAACAAAGCGACGAGCCTGTCTAATTAATGCACGCGCTACAGCTACAACTGTTTTCCGTCACTGCCGAATACAGCAAAATATAGGTAGCATGTTGTATTCCGACAATGGCAGTAACAGTTGCAGGATAAAAAGTTTTTCTTTAAACTGATCAATGTCTTTATTACTTTTATTGTCGGTGAAGACTAGGAATACAATGTACATCAGTGATGATATAACATTTCCAGTTTTGACCAATCATAGCGTTACTTTTTAGTCACTGCATTAAATTTCCATCAGTTTTTCTTCTAGTCGGACACATCGAAAGCGAAGGATTTTCCACCAAATCTTTTCCGTTTACATGTCGGATTTTGTTTATATGTCAGCGAGTCTTACCGAATATGTCCATCAAAGGCATTGAGTACAAGTTCTTACAACTTACTCGGCCCTCTCCCAACAATGCGATACACAATAATTAAACGTAATGAAATCATTGAAATATTAAGAAAGAAAAAAGTTAAGAAGAATAAGAAAGCGAAGTTCCAGTTGCCTATATTGTCAACTAATTAGTTCCAAACCGTTTTGTTGTTTTTATTTAAGAAAGAACGGCCAGTATAATATTGATGTTGGTTTAGAATGGAAGGACAGGGTCTACCCACTAAAGAACATTGACATCGGGAATGAGCTGAATACCAATGTCCACTAGCGAATTTGAAATACCTATTTGTGTATTTAAAAATAGCGGACAAATATAGAATACTGATATGCATCTTCATAAGCATTACCAAAATGACATAGAGGCGACGGACACGTAATAAATCACTATAAAGACCGCTATACTTGTGTCTAATTCGTGGTAAAAATACCGACAGATACCAGTTAGCAACATTCACGTAATTTGATAGAGCGGGTGGTATTTTACAAATCTCAACAGTTTCAAAAAGGGATTTTAGACATGAACTGGTGCGATAAAATCCAGTTAGCAACATTCACGTAATTTGATAGAGCGGGTGGTATTTCACAAATCTCAACAGTTTCAAAAAGTGATTTTAGACAAGAACTGGTGCGATAAAATCATTCTCGAGAAGACAGAAGGTGACTGCAGTCTAATAAAAAATGTTTAACGGTGAATGGCTCATCACATGTTATGCACCGGGGATTGTCTTCGTCTTTCAACATATATGAATGTGTAAGGTAAGTATGACCCATCCGAAGATGGGCTAAGACAACTTCGTCTCGGTGGTTGTCTCTATAGCCTGGAGTCCATTCAACGATAACAGGTTTAACGGAGTGCAATTTGTAATTGTTATATGTATTCCATTCCTCCTGCCACTGAGGTTTTAAAATTTTGTTTAATAAATGATTTAAAATCGGTAAAATGAAGTTTAAAAACAGCAGGTGGTAGCGATAAAGCATTTAAGAGCAGAAACGGTATTTACATAAGTAAAAGTTTGTTGACGTATATTGAGATATCCAAGAGAGTAAGTTTCCTTCAGTACCATACTGACGGAGTTCTAATTATAATCCTTTATGTCAAACTATATCAAATGCCTTGGAAAGATCACATAATACAACGCACGAACTCTCTTTTCTGTCAGTTGCAGAAACAGCTCGATCAGCTGGAACAGTGTCGAATGATTTGAGATTTGGTATTTATATATTCAAAAACGCACCTTTCCATTATTTTAGAAAAAAACCAACTTAATAAGGATATGGGTCTGTAATTTAGAGGAAGATGTGGATCATCTTTCTTAAATAAAGGTAAAACGTGAGTTTTCTTCCATGCAGCAGGAAAACAACTTTCATGGATGGAACGATTAACTAGCAGTGATAAAGGTATAGGCAGTGTTCATGCTAAAGCTTTTAGCATCCGATGACTAATTTTATCTGGTCCAACTGCTTTACCAATATGAAAAACTGACAAAATATCATAAACATCGCTTTCATTGATAACAATGACACTTAAAAAATGCATATTTTCTGAAAAAAAATCAGGTCAAGTAACATTAGAACAGTCAATGCTAGAAATTGTGGAAAAATGGTCGGTTAGTACTTCAGCTTTTACTTGGTAACTATAAGCTTCTTTGGGAACACCAGAATCAACATAATTAACTTAATTGAGTTGTTATAAAGCTTTTAAACTTATTCCAGAAGAATCGATGGGTAGATTTCTTGGATCCATCAACATCTGATTACTGTACAAAGAACACTTTTTCTCAGTCGTTCACGAATTTGACAATGTTTTCCAAGTTTATATATAAGAGAATTTACCGCATTAAAATTGCCCTCAATGAGAAAATCTTGATCGCCTAACCATAAACTTACTGAACCGAAATTTACATAATACTTGAAAAAGGACAACAGAAAGTGATGCATATTTTATCAATTTTATTTAAATGATTCAGAAAAAAGATAAATAAATGTATCTAAACCCGGAGTATACACAGCGAAAGTGCTTTAAAAGCATCTTTGGTATCCTTGTGAAACATGAAAATACCAAGATAGAAGGTGCCTGACCAGTTAGAGTAATTTCACATTTATCTCCTCTAACCCTCAGAAATCAGGAAAACGGACGAATGACTGATAATGTCGTAATGAGTAAAATCTAGTCCTACCCAAGCAAGAACATGCCAAACCTAATGATCTAGTATTGAATGAATAATTCCCTAATTTGACTGCATCATTCACATTTATATAAAAACAGGTGGGAGTAGGGACACTTTTTCGTTAATTTGATGTAAATACTAAACGCAGCAAAATTGTTTAAAATCATGTTTATCATTCGTTGTAAACAGTATGAAAATACCGAACTAGCAGAGGAGTGACTAGTGAGGGTAACAGTAAGTTTATCATCTCTAACACGTAAAATCAGAAAATAAACAGGCGACCGTTATTGCCTTAATGAGAATACATTTCTTACCAAAGTATAAGTATACTTAACGTAAGCAAAACACCTTCGAATATATCAAAATCATGAATTAGTTTCGAGAATATAACGTTATACTTGAAAAGGGTGTTAGACTGGGGTACTTTTTAAAAAGCATCTTTATCGGAATAATTAAGAAAATTTTGTGTAAAATGTTTGAAACTATTTCAAACATTTCGTTAATATTGTAACTAAACATGACAGACAGAACAATGAGAATTATAATTATTATCTTTTATTTCCCCAACCCCTTAAAACGAGAAAAAAACGATAAAAGCACTGTTTGCATATGAACTTATTGAAATACCCTTTGAAACTAAAGCAGCATATCTGTTTTATTGTTATATTACTAATGTCACTGAACAGTTTTTTCATGTATTGTGTTTGGCCTGTTATCTGTTGAAGTATTCCGCAATTTCTTTAACATTTCAAATAAATGAACATATTCGCGGCTTTTCATAATACATAACTTTCCATATATTTATTTATATAGTCAAAAGACCCACCGTGCATTTAATTTTTGACGTTGTTCTTTACATGGAATGGAAAATCTTCATATATATATTGTACAAATCAGAAGATCAGTTATTGAAACTTGATTTCTGCTCCTTAAAATGTTTAGAATATATCATTTTTCGGCCAATTTTGCAATAGAATAGGTAGGGAAATTATACATTGTGTGATTTCTGTTCATTTCGTGAAGTTTACTTTTCTAATTTAAAAAAAAATAGTTTCAAATGTGAATTTGTGCACTTTTTAAACCGTGCAATGGATTTTTGTTAAAATATACTCTCTTATTTCTGATATATGGTTTTGTCGGTTTTTATACAAAAACACTGTTGTATTTTGTAAGACAAATTGTAGTTTATGTATCATTAAACAGCAGGGACAATGCGGAAATGGATAATATAATGTCGAACCCCTGACGACCACTAGACATTGCTTGTAACAATAAAAATATAATACTATGTGTCGAATAGTTCAGATAGATATTCATTTATTCTGGACGTTTTACAACACATTGGAGAGAAGATGTATAGCCATAAAGCAAACGACACTGTATGATGGTACACCACTACAAATATTGTACTTATCAAAGCAGTCTAACACTTTGATATTAATTCGTATTAAAGTAACAGACATAATGTTCTATTTCAGATAAATGCAACAACATACAATACACACTGTTAGATATTACTATCTATATCAATGATCTTGTATAATAACTAGCAATACAAATATCACTTGTATATGCATTGATCCCTTTAGGAATGATGATGATAATGGAAACAATGATGTACTGAGAAACATGAAAATACATACAAACATCATGGTACAGACTGTTGGTTATATAGCTATTTGGCTTCATTGCATTGTTTTGTCGCTAGGTAAAGGATTTCCATTAGTTTACTTAATTCAATTACAATTTGGACGCTTTATAATTGTATCTATTTAAATACACTTGGTCGTCTATAATATGGCTTAATATATGTCCCTCGAAGATTGTTATGAAAAAAATCATTTGTTGGACAAAACACAGGTTCATTGTCCTCTCTACTGCTTTCTATATCTTCCTTGTTCTATGTCACGGTTGAGTGACCTTGACCGAAATCTAGCTTTGAGATTTTTGTACTGTACAGTTCTTCTATTGGCTTATACAAGTAATATTGCAAAGAAAAAAAAATAATATGTTGATATAATGTTCCTCTAGAAATAATACTAAAATCAGACAATATCTTCTAACAATAAACGTTATGGAATCTTTGTTTAATCAAGCTGAACACTTTTTCTCATTGTAATACGCATTCCATAAATAATTCAATTCTAATTTGTCCAGCCCGACCTGAAAAATTCAATATCTAGCTATCAATAGATACTGCACTTTCATTTAAACATGATTTCAAGATACAATGTTTTGTATACTTCACACTGAATCAATATTTGAGTATTTTTAGCTTCCTACAGGTAAAAAGTGGCAGTTGTCCTAACTCACAATATACTAGAATATTGCAAGTTCTTTTGTAACTTGTTTATACTCTTATGCAAAATGAAAATGCAGTTTTACATCAAACGCTTTGTGAAATCATGAAATCTTCGAGAAGTAACCTAAAATACAAATGTGTGGAAAACAGATATTTGTGTCTGAAAACTAAATTTGTGATATATTAACTTATTATGTAGAGAGTAGTATACCTTTTCCCTGACCAGCCACGTGATTTTGTATAACATTAAATTTTCTATTATAGTTGAAAAACATTCGAAGATGATCAGAATGGTAACAATTTCGAGTCATGTATCATTACAGTACCATTTTTCAATACATATTTCTGATACCATTGTCATTTCTAAAAACTGCTGTTCTAGTTTTTCATGTGTTCTTTATTTACTTTTTTATTTATTTAACATTCTTTGTCATTTATCTGGCGAATTCTGCAAATAAGACCATGTCGTCTGTATACATCAAAGGAAAAAATATCACGTTGACTTCTATCGACGGACAACCTTTTTTCACAATCATAAACTTACATAGAATATAAATTGGTGATAACATTTCCCCTTGAAAGAGATCGATGCTGTGAAATATTAAAAATTAGCTCAATCTTACTTAACACAATATTAAACACAGCTATACAACGCCAGAATAATTTTTTTATCATTTTACTGCGCAAACCTTGTGTTATTGATTTATACCACATATTAGTTCCATCTCTATAATCAAACGGCTTTTTTATAGTCAGTAACAAATTGCACTCCATAAAACCTACTATCGGTGAAAGGTCTCCATGTTATAGAGACAACCGAGACGAAGTTGTCCTTGCCCGTCTTCGGATGGGCCATACATACCTTTCACATTCATATATGTTGAAAGGCGAAGATAATCCTCGATGCTATGAGCCATTCACCGTTGAACATTTTTTTATTGGACTGCATCGTCCTTCTGTCTACTTGAGAATTTTTTTTATCGTAATATTACAAGTCTAAAAACCCTTTTTGGAACTGTTATCTTTGTAAAATCTAGGTTATCTGAAAGATGAGGTTTATATAATAGGCTATGACGTACCCTTTTAATCTTTTGTGTTAACATACCTGTCACGTTCGCATGTAATTATTTGTATAGATTTTGTCTATGATTCGTCTGTTCTTGTACATAAGTCCGTATGGCACGAGTGTAAGTACGGCTAAAACGAAAGTGCACGTGCGGAATTTGGCGAGCGTCACTACAGGTAAGGTATGCCGATATTATATATATATATATCATGGATACAGGCACGGAATACAGACTGTGGTGAGTAACTAATATTGTTACATCTCTTTCTCTTTACTAATTGTCTGTTAGAGTGTCTTATTTTCCGGGAAAAATGTATTTCTAATATATATATATATTAGCGTGCGGTCCAATCAAGCGTAGCAATTGATTAGAGTTGTAAGCGTGTATGTTTTGTTGATATATTAATATTTCCATGTTTTGATCGCTGAAGTCTTAATATTATGTTTATCATATGTCATTTGTAGTATATAGTAGGGCTTAAATGATAACTTTTGTATTAATGTCCCTGTCCAGGTGAACGATAGTCCACTGAGTATCGCCGGTTTAAAAAAAGTATGGAAGCCCTTAGTCGCCATATGCGTTACTTTGTTTATCAAAATTATAGCGTAAGCATGGACCACCGCACGACTTTGCTTGAGAATCAAAGCAAATATTGTGTATTTATTCCCATATAGAATGAATAATTAGGTATTTAACGTATGTAGTGTACTTTGTATGGACGATATGTTGTCATTTTTGTGATGGTTATCGGAGTGAATGTTTGTGTGTATTGTTTGTTGTTTAAGCTTCCCATGCCAGAGTGAGAGTCTACAAATACGCCTATCTGGACCTGAGGAACCACAGCTTCGGCAACGGGGCCGGTCATAGACCTAGGTCAGCCACAGGAAGATTGTTTTTCGGTACAGTCGGGTCAAGGCACCGATGGCATTTTCATCGCCGTAGAGAATCTCCGTCGTAGGGAGACATGTCCTCAACTGTCGGGGATAGTTTGGAGCACACTATCTAGGTGGTAGAGCATACACTACGTCTCTGGTGTTGTATGTGGTGGGGAAGGCTTAGAAGTCCCCCTGACAGGCACCCGTGTGGAACTCTTGTTCACGGGAGCCTCAGCTGGGCTGCGGTTCAGCTGCTACCTTGTTTCTTGTTGTGTAAAGGACTTAGACGTATTCTGTGACCGTGTTGTGCCGTGCTGTGTTGGACGCCTTTTTGGAACTTTGTGTGCTTGTTAGAGGAAGTGAGAGTGAGTGTGGATGTGCTTTAGTGTGATTATATACTTGTATGTAATAAATTGTGATTGTTTTCTATACAATATTTTGAGTTCTTGCTTTCTTGCCGAAACATCTTAATCTGACGCTTGACCATACGTTACAATACCCATTTAAGATTTTTGGCGTTTGTCTTCTACCTTTTGGTTTGTTTAATGTTATTTCCTTTTTGGATCGCTGTTTTTTTACAGGTTGATGGTCCTAATGAACTTTTATGTGTTGACGATCCGTCAAAAATGTTATAATAATAATTTTATAGTCTACAAAACAGTAATTTGACTTCCAGGAGTTTTTTTTATTTTACTGAAATACTTATTTATTTGTGACTGAAGGACAGAAATTACATCAGTAGTGTAACCAGGTCTAAAACCAAATTGAACATGTGTTATTACATTGTTTTCTTTATCCTAATGAAATACTCTTGCATTTAATATAGAGGTAACTGATTTGCCCATACAGGTAACCAGGGTGATGATTCTGTAATGATTTGTGTTGTCAATATTTCCTTTCTTAGATTTTGGTGTTATACACCAAGTGGACCAAACCTCCGGAAAGAAAACTTATTATTTAAACATGGTTAAAAAGTATCTTTGCATTCGAATAGTTCATTGAGTATTTTGTCTTCTCCATAACTCTTTTTTCTTTTCAACTTACTGATACGAAAATTAATTTCTGATTCATCAATTAGCATATCCAGTTTATCAAACATGAATTCTCTATCGATAGAGACCATTCACCGATGATAGGTTTTACGGAGTGCAATTTATTGTTGGAAAATTGAATCTAGTCCTCCTGTCACTGAGCTGTTATAATTGTTTAATAAATGGTTTAAAATCGGTAAAATTAAGTTTAAAAACAGCAGGTGGTAGCGATAAAGCTTCCTTTACGGCACGATCTGCTTTTTTTATTACCTGGTATTCCAATGTGCCCAGGTACCCAGCAAAAAGCAATACGAAAGTTAAAGGCAAGTTCATGATATAGTATTAATGTATTACGAATGAAAATATTTTCGATATTTCTATTGCTAAGACTTTGTAGTACAGAAAGAGAGTCTGAATGGATAACAGCTCTCATTTGTTTGTTTGGATGTATTCAAGGGCGAGGTAGATAGCTCGCGCTTGCGCCGAGAATATCGAGGTGTTGTTCAGTAGCCGGCATCCAAAAACTTAATCTTGTGTAACCATGGCCGCGCCAACCTTATCATTATCTTTTGAACTATCAGTATATAAATGTAAAAATGTTTTATATTTTAACTGCAGTTTCGAGAAGGATGAACGAAAGTGTCTGATTTAATCATTTCATGGAGTGAAAAGTCAACTTCAGGTGAATTCAAGAGTCAGGGTGGAATTTCTATCGTTCCAAATAACTAAATTTGGTCAATATAAATATTTGTGTTTTGTAAAAAGACGGAAATCTGAATGCCGAATGATGGAAGGGTTTTTGGTTTGTTTTGAAACAAGGTTTTCTATTTTGGCTCAAATATAAGTGAAAATGCAAGATTTGAATAATTTAACTCGGGATGTATTTCATTCAGAATAGAAACTGTCAACACATACATGTATTTCAACTTTAACCTCATTATTTATAAGTAAACGGCTAGTGGATTAGACTCCAATCACCCTGTCCACTCCAATGAAGTCTCGACCCCAAGTTCTGCTAACGTTGTCATGAACACTTCAGATTCCGCGTTATACTCTTATACAGGGAAGCTTGTCAGCACATATATTGTGTAAATGTGTGAACTACAACCCTCCTAGTGTTGAGGAAGAAGTATCCACGATGGAAGACAAACATCTGCAGGAAACTGAAATCAAATCGTTAACTAATAAATTTCGCCAGCATAAAAATCTTCGCTATGATCATGGTCATTGACCCTTTAGAGACAGTTCTAAAGCTTAACGAAAAAAACAAAAACAAAATTCTGATCGTCCAAGCCTTAACTAAGGAAGGTCAATAGGTCGTGAATGAACTGAATAAAATTAAATATGAAAACAATGTTCATTGTCACGTGACTGTCACATAAAAATTGAAAAATTAAAAAAGACACAGTCAATTCCCGAAAGAGCTTATTTAAATTTTGTCAACCAAAATTCTAGATAGACTTATAGTATTGATGTGAAATTACATGATCACTTTTCATACTTATTACAGCAATGTTTTGTTTACGTAAAAAGTGAGCAATGGTGAGAATGGTTGTGTATGGAGATGTAATGGAGATGTAATTAAAAGTGTTTGTATGTAAATTTTTGTTACCTTACAGTATTATAATTAGCTGTAATTTGTTACTGAATTTGTAAAATCTTCAAAGTTCTCATGGAATCTTTATATAAAGCTGTGCCTAATTATGAAATATTGAACAAGTATTTTCACAAACTTGGTGACCTATTTGTATTTCAAAATTCTACGTATAGGCCTGGGTATCGTTGGTCAGTGTAGGATATCTAGATTGGAAACGGCGATCCCTGACTTATAGTAATCATTGCAACTACCAAAAACATGCAGTTGAGGGTATGACCTGTGTTTTTCATATATACACATATGTGGTAGGTGAGTTCATTCTTATATGGGTGAAATAATTATGCACGTTCTACAGTACATGTGTATTAACGACTAGCCTATTATATAATAACTATTATATTTTATTACTTGGATGATTTTATCAATGTATGACTTGTATACATAATGACTCTACTCTACTATATGTAATCAAGAGCGAATGCATATGTGTATGTACGAGCATGCGTACCATGATGTATTGTCTGCTGTGTCCACTGTTGTGTGTCAATCATTGTTTTACCTGTACCACCTATTTATCTCCTTTTTCATTCTCAACAGTGTCCATGTTGGATACTATAGACGATGTCAATATCATGTCCTTTTTTAACATAGTGTTTTTGTACTAATGCTAGTATTATTAGAACTACATTGTTAACTGAAATGCCTGAGATTGTTGTATAAATGTGTATTTTCCGGTATTTTCAGTCGTCATAGTCTTACATATAGCACGTTCTCTGGATAATTGGTGATGGTATTGTAAGCTATAGAATAGCGATTAGAACTTTAGAGTTTACAGCAGATGTTTGTTTAAAATGGTCTCCATACTTTTCAGCATACATATTAAATTTATTTCAGGTTTATACTATAGTTTGAGTAAACTTACACATCTATACTCAATCGCAGTATCTATCAATGCATTTTTTCTCAATATTGAATTTAGTCTAGTACTCCTTTTGTTATTACTTTTTCATATGGATAATGAATCTAATCCAGGTCCCAAAGAATCACCGATATTTCATTTAAATATCAATAAAATGGATGTTTTAGAAGACATAGCATGAGATTATGACATTTGCCTTACTGAAACCCATTAAGATGAGCATGTTTCTCTTGAGAAGTTTCATTTAGAAGGCTTTCATGCTCCATTTCGTTCAGACAGAAACTTTGCATCGGGTGTTGTTCTTATATTTGTACATGAGCAACTAAAGACAACACATCTCCGTGAGCTTGATTTCCTTGGACGTGAAGTAATTTGGACTAAAATAGAATTACAGCATTTCGTTCTCTAGTTATGTACAGTATAAAGACCCGATATTGATGTTAATCCTTTCTGACAAACTTTATACTCTTCTACCGACAAAGCCCTTGTGATCACTCCTCTTATAGTTATCAATGGTGCTTCAAATTTTGATATGTTAACATTAACCCCACGATAGCCTTGCCTGATATAATTATAATTATAAATTTCGGTATTAAAACGTCGCAAATGAGCCAACTAGAAATGACATAAAGAGCGAGCTTACTTGACCCGATGTTTTTGACAAACTTGGTAAAATATGTTGATTCTTCAATATTAACTATTGATTTATCAGTGAGTGACTATGGCTGTAACACTGTTTTTTTTTATCGACATCCACTTTAACATAACTGTTATTTATAAAAGTAAAATAGGCATATATTTATTTTTTATGAGTTGATTTCTACATAGATTGAAAAACGATGATATATAAAAACCCAGCGTCAGACTGCGCGTGCCATTTCAGGTTTACCCACTATTTTTGCTAATAACAATTATCTTTATGTTGAAACAGGACTTTCAGTCAGAAAAAAAAGAAATTACAATTACTGTATAAGATAAGAAGTGATTTTGATTTAAGTGTTGCCTCCATCAGTTGGTCAAACTATTCCATAGCCGGTTAGAAATAGACAGGATTTTGTAATTCCAAATTACAGACTGAAATTCATTCTTCGTATTATTCCTTTCACACTTCGACCATGGAATTCAAATCGTCTATTACTATAACTTTCTGTTAATAATTTAAGAATTCCAGACCAATCAACCCCGGTTTACTATATGTTTGGTGACAGAAGGTTATATATTATTCGCTCAAAGTTTACGTCATCGATGTTATTCTTTGAAATATGATTAATTTTGTGTCAATCTGGGTGATGGCGCCGAATGCTCATGTTGAAACCCTTTTGAAAATGCATTCTATTTGTTCTGGGATTGTCACAATTATTACCCAACAGCAGGGACGTTTGCTTTTCTTTAGTCTTGACAATGTAGCTTTGGTTTTGAATTTAGACTTCTTTCTGGAAACGACAAAATATATGTACACACTTACGTAATGAATATGTATAAATGGGCTCACTTTCATTCAATCTAGCAATATATTCAAAATTACATTAAGTCTAATTTGTTTCTTTATTCTTTATTTCTTTGTTTGCCAAATGCTCTAAATGTATTTTGGTTTTGGGAAAGTTCTCAAATGAAGTTGCAATCACTTGTGCCCAATCCTGTTACTGATGATAATGGCAATAAAACACGTTTGAATCAAATCGAAATCAATTCAATATACCACAGTCGTAATTCTATCACAGCTACACCATTACAGCTAGGGTATGCACGGCAATTTGTAATACAGAAATATTTGTTTTATATAACACTTTGTAGAAATTGTCATTAGACATGTTTGTATTTATTGGAATAGTGACATGGTTCAGAATATTTACACGTCCTTTACTTTGCTTTTAAAATCATCAAATATATGGAAATCAAGAAATTTTAAATAAGGATTTACAGGGCAGGTGACCACCCCATCAAGGTTTTAGTATTTTTTCTGATCAAGTTTGGTCTTCTGGGTTTAAAAAAAGTTGACCCCGAACATGACTGATGATTGGCTGTTACTGATGCGTAACAATTCATGAAAGAAAAGAGTTCGGCCTGTAAAGTCAATATTTTGACGTTTTTATTTAACTGAACTTACAAGTATGAAAGTGTGTGACAAAAGCCATGTAGATAAAGCACAAAGAGTTACAATGCTCAAAGTATGTGTTACGGTTATATTTTAGTAATGCACTTCGTTTTTTCTCCATTTTTGGTATACCCTAACGTGGACAGAATCATAGATAATGTGTAGATATACCGGCACGACATGAAACAGAAAGTCCAGGCGACACTGGAGACTAGGTCAATCCACTGTATATTAGATTTCCTTACAACCAGGTTTGAACAAATGATATGTGAGAATTCACGTACATAACTATGAATGTCACAACGCTTGACATTTGTGAGAGCTAGTAATTAATTTGTACGAACACTAGTATTGTCGGGATCGGTTACATTGAAATTAATATTGGATTGATGAACTGTTTTTATTACAGTGCCCTACATTCATGTGACCTATATACAAACGTACATCTGTGCTGCCGTTCCTGATACAAGTAAAGAATGATTGGTGGTTTTTAATGAATAATGCCTCACTTATTCGACTTTAATATAAGATATATAGCATGGAAATAGAATAATATAATGTCTGCGCTGAAGTTATCGTTCTGACGTGACCATTAGGTGGTGGATTTAATATTTTCGGATCATGTATATTACAGAGATATGTAATGAAAACAAAACGAACAAAAAAAAAAAAAAATAAATAAATAAAAGATGAAAGTGGGAAAACAAAAATAATCAAAGGTTACTCTGTAAATCTGAGACAGATTGATACAAGAATGTTAAATATCTCGAAAAAGATGAAATAATAGATATTTTATGTCAACGTGTGTACCAAGTTTATGTGTCTGAGCAATATGATATGATTAAGGATGTTATCGATTTTGTTTTGTTCATATCAGAGTTTTTCACATATCACTAGCTACCGATCATAGTTGAACATGGGGATCTCACAGCAGGTTTTGAAATGAAGCTGTGAAATATTTTCAAAGAAAAAATTGTTGAAGTTTGGTAACATTCTAAATTACTTCATCACAGCTGTATGTTTGTTTACACACATCATATTGGTATATTCCAAGTATTCCTGTCTTTAACGCGTTTTTTTCAAGTGGTCAATTCTATTTAACGTTTGAACAAGCCGATACTGACGGTCATCTTATCCGTTCGATGAACATAAGTAATTAGCATGGGAAATATCGTGTCACATACAGGTTATTTTTTTTTCTTGCTAAATAAACTACCTTTAACTACCAACATTAAATAACTAGGATATGTCTACCATTATAGTTAGTATGGATGCTGCCCAAAACTAAACCAAACATCATCCGTCAGCAAATATTTCCGTTATACAGCGGTGTCCGTGAAATGGACAATTTGAACCAGTTAGTTGACTGAAGTGAGCATGAATCGGTGCCGAAATGAGGAAACATTTTATTTTTCAATATTTACGTCAAAGTCGACAGAGATGTCCGTGTACCATGATTCACGGATACAAAATATGAAAAACAATCATCTTAGGTATTTCAATATATTAAGTAAATTAATTTGACACGACAAAAATAAACTCGGAGTTGAAGTTGAAGTCATTGGCTTTTCAAAAGGTTTATTAGTATTATTAAAAACAAATCCATTCTTAACAAGAACGACCTCACAATTTCAATGTTGATAAATTTCCGGCAAAAAATACATTCTCTATCACGTGTACACATAAAAACCAGTGACAAGGTATATAAAAATATTGACAAATAATATTTGGCATGTTAGCATACCTATCAATGTTAAACAATTGGATCAGAATTCCACAGAGATAATGCATTCCATTCTGAGGTAAAAAGGTTCGTTTTTTTTAATTCAACTAAATTTTGCCAGGACCACGGAAAGGTTACGTCATTAGAAATTGGGATGTTTTCTTCTAACGCCATCCAAGCTCCTATGGTATTCATAATTTCTAAGAAATTTACATTTTTGATAACCAAACCCTCACCTCCACCAATGTCCACGTTCCCGTAAGGAAATTTCCTCTAGATTATCCTTTATTGAAGCCAGTATGTTTTTCATGGACGCGAATACTATATCCATTGACAAACAATTAAGTGACTCAATAAAACCATTCAGAGATAAATCTGATTACTTGAACTCAAGATAATTTCAGTGTTGGGTTCAGTACTCTGTTGATTAGCTTGACAGCCGAGATTATTTTGGTAGATTACCAAAACTGAAGGTTGAGTGGTCCAAAGTTAGCATAGAATCAATTATTTCTATTTTTGTATCATAATATATTTTGAGGAAATAATAAAAATAGGTCAAATCAGAGTAAAAAAAAAAAAAAAAAAAAAAAAAAAAAAACAACTAAAAAAAAAAAAAAAAAAAACAAAAACAAAAACAAAAACATTTAAATGTGACGCATGTCCACATTTAAGTTATGATCGAGCCGCTACGGACCACACGGAGTCATGTTTGACCGGAGGTCTAAAAGTCTTAGAATTTATCGTTTTTATTCATTTGGTTATCTATAGTAAATTACTTACAGTGAAGCACTTAATACATGGACGTTTTGTAGAATTTTTGCTTGTAGACTACATAATTTTTGACAGTGTTGTAGACGTCGTGATCAGCAAAAAAACCTCTTATAGGTTTATACTACATATTATTCAAGAAGGATTAAACAAAATCTGTAGGAATCGCCACGAATCATATGAGGATAACTTTTCTTGATTTTTGGAACCCGAAAATAAACAATTCATACTCTTGCCTTTTGCCCTATATCTATATGTTGATATTTTCTGATTGTTGTCGTTTCTTGATCTTTTAAAAAACCGCATATTTGGCCGAAAATTGCACAAGTTAAAAGCACATCGGCCTACTAATTTATGTCTACGGTCGAATACCGGAGAACATGTTCTTTTTGGTTTATTTGCTTGTTTGTTCTCACACAGAATTTATTTTTAATGTTAACAGATAACATGTTCCAATTTGCCATGTATATTTCCGAGAATAAGACGTTTTATTGGACAATACACTTGATAACTTCGACCTTTGACCTTTAACTACTTATGTATTTTAAGGTGTCCGTCGACTTATTTCAGATTTGAAGCAGACTTTGTATTTTACTGTACTTCACATTTATAAGATCTCGGACGAGTACGATACTCGTCAAAATCTGTCTGGGCCATTAAAATCGTTAACATGCTAAAAAGATATTTCTTAGATTCTGTCAAAACAATAAAGATTTAAGATATTTATCTGAATAATTAGTAGTCCGTCCTTTACTCATTAATAAAAGTCCTGTCTCAACATTCCTCGCCATGAAGGAGAAGTGGATGTACGTTCTGTAAAAAAAAATAATAATAAACGACTGTGTTGGCAATGTTGAACCAAGCATGGATGTGAATTTCAGCAAGGACCATTCAACAATTGCATAAAAGTCAAAAGTGAAAGTCTTCATTTGTTTCGTTACGGCATTTTCTCCTCTACAGATGACAAAGTCAGCGAATCTCTGAGATATGGTCGTAACAGGGGTCGGGATAACAGTAACACGTCGTATCATATATGGACGAAACACAGACCTCTAACAAATGTTGTATATTTCCTGTCGTTTTCGAAAATAAAAAAAGTCTGGTCTTTGAATCTCTACATCGGATATATCAGCAGTGACGTCCTTCCTTATGAGAAGTTGTGGGCAGAAATGTTTCCTTTATAGATCTGTGGGTTACAACGCATAATACTTGATTCATTCCGTTGGTAAAATAAAACACATGCACACTGAAGTCTAATGATGGATCATGGGCAAAAGATCCAATTGTTGCCGCCTATACGTGACTGGGATTTATTCTGATGGAATAAACTGTTATTGCAACCTACAAGTAGTCGTGAGTGAACAACGTAAGGCTGTGCTATAGTATAAGGATGAACTAAGGTAATATCAAACTAGGCCAGTTCGAGCCCAGTTAAACCCCTCGGCCAGATATATTCTTCCGGACATCCCTAATTGTAAAATAAACTTCAAGCCTTCATCGTCGTCGACCGACTTTCGCCCACCACCAATCTCGTAATCGTTTTCCTTCCATCACAACGCGGAAACCGCTTCCGGTAATCCCCCGCGTGTAAAACAGAAACAGCGTTCCAGCTACAGACATGTGATTAACATATAATATTGTACTATTGTAATTCTATTAAATGTCTATATTTGGGAGAACGCCGGGGCGGACTTAGGTCTCGTTATAGCTGTATCAGCGATTTAATTGGTTTTTATTGATCCGACCTCAATCATTGTATCATAGGCAACCTCCCGCCGGGACATGTTTGGTGAAACAGGCATGACGGCGACATAGATCATAAATGACAGAAATTAACTGTAATATATTAAATACACATAAAAATATATATGTTTTCATGTTGTTTGTAATACGCTTTGATTTGATTTGAACTACGATATTTATTACTGCTTTTTCCTTCCACGTGATCTTGGATTCTCCTAAGGCACTTGTAGATCAGAAATTCAACTGGTAGATTAATTCTCCCACCAAGGCGAGAGACTTTTGACATTTCAACCGTGGTAATAGAAACCTGTATGCTTCTCTCAACACCAAGTCCGCACCATACTCTTTCTTATACAATAAGATACTACGGGATGGGTGAATTAACACAGAACAAATGTGTTTATCACCAGAAATATTAACAAGCTGAAAGATGATACTTTTATAATGGCGTAATGATATTAACAAGAGCATGACAAAACTGTTCAAATTGCTGACATTTACATTTCAATTACGACACGTTGAAACCACATGTTTGTAACCGATAGTCCGCAAAATAATCAATGTCATCAGTTCGAGGCGCAATAGTTGGTTTGTTCAGGGCGTAGTGGATAACGTTCTTGCTTTTCACAAAGACGGCGGGGATAAAAATCCTGAACTAAACATGAACACTCCCAGCACTATCGTCTGTGACAAGAAACCTGTTTCATTATAGAGAGTGAACTGTATTTTAGAACTGTGGGGAACACACAGACAAGTACTGTTAGACGTGGAATATGTTGTACCACATAGACGCTATCCTACGGCAAACACAATAAAATGTATAGGTATATTGTTTACCTTTTCTAGTGCTGTTTTCATGAAGTAATTATTCTACGTTTGCGGCTGAGGTAGCGACAAATATTTCCCATAACTCGCCTTTTATCAATCGGATAAAATATGAACAGAAAAATACTGTTGTGGTAAATAAATTGATGCTTCAGCAATATATATAGAAAACATATTTTACATCAATATCATTTTGATTTTCCTCATTCGCCTCACAAGTTTCACTTCTCAGTCTCGCCTCACAGTTTCCACTCCTCAGTCTCGCCTCACAGTTTCCATTTATCAGTCTCGCTTCACAGTTTCAACTTCTCAGTCCTCCTAGAAGGAAGACCAATCTGGTGAAGGTTATTAAATTTGTGTTTTTGTCTTTAAACACGGCCAGTGTTTGTTTAGTTGATCGCTTATTGCAGAACATGTCACATAATTTCTATCTAAGTACATGTTACATAATTTCTATCTAAGTACATGTTAGACAATTTCTATCTCGGAACATGTTACATAATTTCTATCTCAGTTCAAATTACATAATTTCTATCTAAGTACATGTTACATAATTTCTATCTCAGTTCAAATTACATAATTTCTATCTAAGTACATGTCACATAATTTCTATCTAAGTACATGTCACATAATTTCTATCTAAGTACATGTCACATAATTTCTATCTCAGTTCAAATTACATAATTTCTATCTAAGTACATGTTACATAATTTCTATCTCGGAACATGTTACATGGCTACAGGTGAAGAACAATTTTGGTTGACTACCCGTTATCTCTCTTCTAACCGACAGTGATATCTTACCTGTCATTGTTCTATTTATAACTAGTGTTATGAACTAACAAGCAGTCTATCCCAAACGAAAACGACTCGAACAACTCACTTTTGTCTTCCTGCTAGGTTTCAATGTTGAAAATATTAAGAACAGTTTGTATAGGGTTCTGCCTCTAACGGAAGATCATTTTTGCCGCCAGTTAATTTTAATTCCAAACATCAAAGGAAACGAAATTTGATTGGTCAATAATGTATGACTATGTTAATAATAAAATATTGATGGAACGGTAATTCAAAAGGGACTCCGTTAGATCATCCTCACTGTATAACGAGGTATGTAGTGATATTAAAGACACGGAGTATTAGTGAGAGAAACGAAGGTACAGTTATGATATTGGCGTTTGCTAGAATCTAGAATTCTAAAGATTTTTATTTTAATGATATCGAATGTCCGGACTATTGGACCCGTATCTGATTCCATATTTAGTCAGAACTGAAATATATAGTAGGGATACCACGAAAGAGCAACGTCGGACCTATAGGAGGTTTGGGTGGTATGGCATGTTCGCTCTGGACAAAAACTGTATCATACAATGTTTGTTTTTAGTGTTTGTGATCGGATAAGTAACTTCTATGAATGTAAATAGGAGAGAACAAAATTACATCTGCTGCCCTAGTGTGGATTTTGATATTTTCTTTTCTGGTTGTCCGCTCTGTCTCCCTGTGACGTTTATTCCATTCTTGGTGTTCAACCTGGCATACATATGCCACGAGTTGTTTGAGAGGAGGTTTAACCACGCCAAAATATCAATTCCTCTCAAATTATTGTTATTTGCTGATCATAGTACAAGCTAACCAGGTAACAGAGTACCCACAAAAATTGTGGACATACGTATACGCAGTAAAATAATTAATTTTGTAAATTTATCGACTCTTACTCAAATGAAGTTATATTCATACAACAGTCAATGATTTAAGCACTGAGTCATGACAGGTGGCAGAGGAAAAGATAATGTGATCGTACGATGTACAAATTTAGTTTAAATGTAATCTGTCTTATATTCAGCACATCACTTTATTTGTCTGATAATTTTAAAAGGACACCAAATACACGTGTATATGATATTCAGGTGAATTAAAACGCAGATTTCCTTTGTGTGAAATTCAGCTGTATGTAACCTTACCTTTGTGATCAATTATCTGAAGCTTTAAGGGCTGAAAATTCCATATTGTGAGATGATTAAATGCGAACATCGTGCCTCTTATCATAGATATAACCATTCTCAATGATGTATCATGGACAACATATCATGTTAAAAATATCATTTTCTTCGTTTGTTCTTTGAAAGTTCGTGTCTTTCAGGGAATACTATATTATTTGATGATTACAAAATGCAGTAAAATATTTAATATGATACGATTTATGTGCACAGGCGCACCTGAATAGTGATTACGATGATTTATAACGGCTGTTAACATGAGATGATCGTTGGCAGCTCTTGACAGGCCTCAGTAGCACAGTTAATGGCTTTACATTAAACATCTATTTTTTCAGAAGTCTAACAGAACATAGCTGTTGTTCTGACTATTGTGTCACACGCGAGAAGTTTATGTAATATTCAACAGAATATCATAACGTTTCATTTATCTTAAGGGTAAATAAAGAAAAAAATCGACCAGAAGAAAAGGACGGCTAACAATAACCCGTGCGATAGGATGCAAGTTCAAAAAGATATTTGTTTATATCTACCACTTTACACAGTATCCTAGTGTTTATACTGATACACTGTTATTAGAAGAACAAAACAAAACTCAAAGACGGTCTCCAGTATATACGGCAAAGATTTGGTTAAAGTCCACTTATTCATTCTTCCCTGCTCTTGTTATCAAACAGAAAATTCGGCGAATTTCACTGCAAAGGATAAAAAACAATTTTCTGATTGAACAAAACCCAAAAAGTGGTAAACTCGCTGGAACAGTTATATTAGCTCTAGTAACGATATAAGAATATTATCTTATTGGTATGAAATTGGCTTGAAGTTCATTTTTTACATGGAACCCAATCGCTTTATTTACCGATGAAGCGAATTAACTGGATTTTATCGTTCTGTGCGAAAAGATTCAACGGCTCAGCGTTTTGTTATCGTAAATTCATTTGAAAACATTTTTTCTTTTTTTTCTTTTTTTTTTTTTTTTTTTTATAAAATTCAAGATATATATTGATATACATTTTTTATTTTCCATAAAATTCCTGAAATCCAATATAACATAACCAAAGCCTTCGGAAACATTGATCCCGTAAGCAACCACGTCAGCATTCTGATCATCCAATCACCTAATTACAATTTTATTTTTATAAATGTGCTTTTCAATTCCAAATCGGGGTTGCCAATATCATGTGACTTGCGTGAAATGTTTGCCAATCACAATCGCCTGTGATGTGATTACTTCCACGCGATGCAGCATGCAATAAAGAGCAAATGTTAATGTTTTTTTTATTTTTAAAAATGTTTTTGCACTCAGGAAATGAATGTTAAATTTAAAATGTCTTGATAGTTGTACAAGTGGATAGCATCTTTAAAAATGAATTAGACTTAGATTCAGTAGAGACAAACAATACATTAAACTACAAAATTCAGCTTTCAATGATGCGAAGTGCTTACATTTTGAAGCCTAGGAGGCGATCGAGGAAAATTCTAAGAGACCGAATTGAAATGTCAACATCTAAATGGAGATATGTACTAGCTCCATAATTCAATGAAATTCTCAATTTTCGTATATTGATAATGTTACAAAACCGTCATACATATGTGTTTATTCTTAACCATTTTACAATTCGAATGAATCAAAACGTGGCGCAGAGATTACAGCAAACCTTGAGGGTTCCGAAAAGTCCACCAGCAGTGCCTTCCTCCTGATATCTTCTGTCTAAAAATAAATCGCGTTTGGGAAATATATTGTTGCTGCCTTGTAGCGACAGAAGCTATAACGCTGTTGTTTATAACGAGAAAATTGATATACTGCTTTCAGCCAGTGTAAGCTCGATTTTACTTTTTTACTGAAATAAACAATTTTTTCCACTTTCGTATCCTCCACAGCCAGGTTTATTGATAAAATATATTGAATGTATCTCTGATATTTGTATACTAAATCTGTGTGTCGTTTGTATACTAAGTGTGTGTGTGTCATTTGTATACTCAATGTGTGTGTGTCGTTTGTATACTAAATGTGTGTGTGTGTGTCATTTGTATACTAAATGTGTGTGTCATTTGTTTACTAAATGTGTGTGTCATTTGTATACTGAATTGTGTATGTGTCGTTTGTATACTAAATGTGTGTGTCATTTGTTTACTAAATGTGTGTGTCATTTGTATACTGAATTGTGTGTGTGTCGTTTGTATACTAAATGTGTGTGTCATTTGTATACTAAGTGTGTGTGTGTCATTTGTATACTAAGTATGTGTGTGTCATTTGTATACCAAATATGTGTTATTTGTTTGCCAAATGCGTCTCTTTCATTGGCATACTAAATGTATGAGTGTTTTTTATACTAAATATATAGGAGGGGGAAAGGGGAACAGACAAACAACGAATTAATACGCGTATCAAGATTGACTGCCTTTCAGGTTAAAAGTTCTTAAACCTTGTCGACTAGAGTCACCATTCCACTTCGTTATTTCATAATGGTCTCAATTAACTTGATTGAGAGATATAAAAACTATCAGTAACGCGGTTAAATGTATCAATTATAGAATATTTTGACAGTCGGTTGTGTTGGCGATCGATTCGAGACATGGTTATTATTGGATTAATACCGAGATGAGGCCGTTTTGGCGACTGCTGTTTTTGATATTATCTTCAGAAGCTGTCATAGGTCACACCTAGTGTAATCCTTGAGATTAGATTCCATCAGTAACAGAGGGAACTTGTGTAAGGTGATTAATACATCTGCTGATATCAGCCGGGAGGGAAGGAAGGAATGTACTTCTAGTTTACAAAAAATAAGTGATACATATGCATCAAACTAAACTGAATCATTCACAAGTTCAAATATTTGCGTTAATGTTTCGTTGTTAGCAAGGAATCTGTATTTTTTGAAATTACAATTCTATTTGAACAATATAAGGTAAGTATCCCAAAAATCTTTGCTTTAATAGATATATATCAATACTTGGAATTAATTTGTCGGCACGTGTATCGTCGGGGGGATTTATTATTTAGGATTTATAGATAAAATGTCGTCACAGCATTCGAGGACCATATAAGGATGGATTTGGTAGAATCATACTTAACAACCAGCTCGAGGAACGTTTATTGGGAAAACGAGGGGAACGAGTCATCGCACTGTCATACCAACAAAAAGACGGCGGTCGTTTTTATAGTGCTGTTACACTGAAATGTCTTAACATTGGTAATAACACTTATTAAACCAGGAAGAGGAGACTCTTGAGCTTTTACAAACGATACAAAAGTAAATCACTGTTTAAGACATTGCTACATACAATGAAAACAAACCATGGATTAAATTGGATCAAACTGAATTTCTGGGACAGGTCGGTGATGTCATGGCCCTACGTTTTGAAGCCGAGTTGGAGACGGAGAAAGACAAGCAGAAAATTAATATTATCAGGCACCTTAACAAAATCATAGTATTTTAACAGTTAAGGTAATGTAAAGAGCGACAGCCTGTATACGGAGCAAGGTCGAGGTATCATAAGAGAAATAGGACCACGAGGTTATCAAAACATTTGACAGTACATACATTACAGAAATCATCAGGTGCATTTCATCTCCGAACTACTCCCATGCTATGGAAACTTCAAGTTAATTCAGTTAAAACTGTTTCTATTGACCTATGGAAACTAGCTTGGAGACTTCATAAAAATGATGATGAAGTAGCACAAATCATGCCTTTTAAACCTGTTCGTACTGATAGCCGCGATCCTGCAACAACTCGTCAATTTATGAAAATTTAGTATGCAAATAAGGGAATAGATCATAAAGTATCATAAAAATGATCGTGTGTCCATCATACTATTGTCATACCTATGGGAACTAACTGTGTCCTTCTGTTGGCTAACTTAGTTTTGTTTACATACAAGTATGAATTAATTGATGAATTTATCGAAACGGGTCACAAAGTCGTTTAAGTACTTTAAGATATATTGTCAACACCCTGTTTTTCTAATAACAAGAATACCCACCATAATTGGAAATAAAATGCACGACAGACTCTTCTACATCGACTGCTCATGTCCATCTTTTCCTACAATGAAACCAACATGAACAATTTTCCATTAATAAAAGTAATGATTTCAATTTCTCTATTGTGAATTTTCCGTTTCAGGATAGGAATATCCTTGTATCTCCAACCTGTGGTATTACATGTCACAGTTGATTTGACATTAAAGGGCCTGTTCCCATTATCACGATTTTCGTGCTAGAAGTCGTCAAATGACTGACAAACTCGTAAACAATGGTTTAAAAGACACAGGTTGTTGAAAATGATGGTGAAGCTTTATGGTTGCCATAGTGATCTCGCTAAGACATATTTTTGTGCGACTTTAAGCTGGATGTATTAGGTGCTACTTTGTTTGCCTGTTGGTTCCGTTGTTGTATACCTTGTTCACGACATTACTTTCTTTTGTTCATATTTAGCCCTAGCTTTATGGATTTGAGTTTGAATTATGATTATGTTTTCATGTCAGTATGTTCTAGAGGTGTTTTCTACTGACCAGTTGACCAGTATGTTTAGTGTGTAATTTTCCGTAAGCAGCATTTCTTTAGGTGTCATGCTTGGAATGAATCGTCTGTTAATAACAGCAAGGGAAAAGAAATGTAGTCTCTTTTATATGCCTTCGCCTTCATTACCTCGGGATATGATATTATCTTTGTTGTTCATGATGCTGTTAAAAAGTTATAAATTAATATGCAGCAATCACACGACTACACCGTCGTTTTATACCTAACAGATTAAAGACAATATTGTTAAATTTCAATTAATTAAAAGTGTGCAGATATCTCTCATGTTTTCCCTATTTATACTTATTCATTTACGTCAGCGCGGGCAAATTCCGACGTTAATGAGTACAAAATTAAAGCATACCCATTTTCAAACCATCGCCGTTCTATACCTCAGTACGTCAACAAATCAAAGATACTTAATGTCAATCATGGGTTGACTACCGATTAGGTATAACAAAAAGGTCATTAGGTGAGGAGATACAGGGTATTTATTTTTAATCGAGTGCCAGTCGGGTAGGGTGTTTAGTTCATTACCTTATATATAAATATTAGAATGGCAACTGCGCTATTCTTATCGTGTTACATCTGTCTCCTACAGTCATAGAACAGGAAACAGTATGATTGATACTCATGTTGAATACACGTGGAATATACGTGTATATTATTTTTTATATAATGCTTAGCAAAAGCAATCAGGTTGCAGTAAATCTACAGGTAATCTGCAGCGCAAGAAAACTTGAAAAAACATTTTCAATGGCTAACAAGTGACCTTGACTGCTAGAATTAATTAAGAACCTTGTCCTTCATTCTTAACTAAATCTTGACATGGTATATATATTTATAAAATCATAAAGAAAATACAAACATCTCACAATACTCATCATCGAAACTCTATACAACTATGGCTAAATATGAACAAAAGAAACTTGAAAAACACATATTTAATTTTTTTTTTATTCTTAGAGATGATATTATGGAAGTTGAATTATTTGATATGAAAGAAATCGGCCACTTCATGCCTTTTCTTATCGAATACGAAATGCAGAAGGAATACACTGCATATCGAGTCGTCAACGCAGCAATTAATTTACACGAAATCCTGAGTGATCGAGAGTAGAATGGTGCAGTCTGGCAGATTATACACCTGGCCCCACTTGTATAAAACATCTCAACTTGAGATTTCCTCAAGTCGAGATTTTCCTCAGCTGATATCTCCTCAAAAACGGCTTGTGTAAAATTTTCTCAAGGAACAGGAGGAAGTCATCGGCTAGGATGTCCTGAAATTCCTTGGAGAATTTTCATACAAGATATTTTCAAGGAGATATAAGCTGAGGAAAATCTCGACTTAAGGAAATCTCAAGTTAAGATGTTTTATACAAGTGGGGCCAGTTAACCATTTCTCAACCAAACAAATGTTAAATCAAATAAAAAATGAAGATTTTCATCATTACTGTTTAAAACTATATGCACTCACGGCATTTCCTGATAACCGTGTTTCACAAATGCCTCGGTAAATGATATAATGATAGAAATGTCATGACAATTCCAACATCTTTACGTGTCTACATTCCTGTTGCATTGTTAAGACATGCCATTCGCCCACGTGTTTTTTATCTCTCTTGACAAACAAATATAAAAGAAAAACATCAAAAACGTATTCCGGTTGGTTTTTACTGAATCCTGGCGATATTTTTGTCAAATCTAATCTCGTCTGCTTATATATGGATGATGACTCCGCTCCTTTGTTGATTAATTAAAGCTCTTATTTCCTTTGTTGCTTTACCGTAAGAAGTCTTTATCTTATTTTCAAAATGACAAAGGATTAAGATTGAGACAGATTTTGAATACACTAATGAGTAGGATATTGCATTAGATCTATATCCACTCTCTCTGCCGCAGGCTGTATCGTTAATCTATGGTTATCATTGTACCAATTAATCACGACTGACTTATTCTGGTTCTTCTCTATGTATAAACTGATGCAACTATGAAAAAGGATAAAAGGCAAATTAAAAAAAACACTCAGACGAGTTCCACAAACAATAAAGTCTAGCATGGAGTACGGCAGTACCATTCCGGAGTGTTTGATAGCTCAGTATAACCATTACACGTAAATCAGTATGTAGAAAACCACTTAGGTTTCCTCGAGACTGCATTTACGAAACAGTGAAAAATCCCTTTTATGAATACACACATTAAAGAAAAAATAGATAGGATGTATATCTCATAATTATTAATTATATCATTATCAATATCCGCTTATATAAAGAAGACAAAAATGTTACGAAGAAAAGTAGTTTGTCAGTAGACAGTTAGCTCTACATGACACGAAGTCTCCTATGTTCGTTTATAAAATTAGCGACCATCCTTGTTATTTCATAAGTTGTTAAATTGTTTTTTTCAGTTCCTGAATTTTAATCACGCGTAGTTCCATAATATCTTTACAGATTACATACAACAATAGTGTTTATCACACTGCAAAGGCTTGCCGGTGAACATTTATTTTAATATCGTTCGTTTACTCAGAAACCACTTTGTTATAACGGGACAATGATATCACCCATACTGTATTCAAGATAACAGGGTTTAGAGACAGAACCCAATGGCAGTGATCAAGTGTGATTGTATCGTATAACTTGACGAATTGTGTGTGAAATGTTGTTAACACCGGAACGGAATATCAAGTCAGTTGACAATTTTCCGAGTATTTCAGTCTGCCCGTAGCATTCGACGATAACAAAGTTATGTGGCACATTTACGTGGAGATATTTGCTGTAACGTTCTTTCATTGCATTAGCACAGACAGTCGGTTCTTTGAAAATTGATTTAAGTCTTGGCACACACATGTATGTATTTAGTACTGGATCGTTATCCTAAGTAGGCTGCAAATCTTGTATATAACCCCATACCGCCGTGAAAAATCAATGTTCTTTGTATTCAGAAATTTGTTTGATAATGTCCTACATCGTTTGTCATGATTAAAGAAGATTGAACACACATTGCGTGACAAAAATATGGAAATTTGATAAAGTAAATATTTCGTTTGTATTGGTCTTTTTCTGTGATTTGTTCTGTATGATTGCAATAAACACATACATTTATAGTTATATACAATAAAGTAAAATAATAAATACACTGCATCATACAGCTGTTTCGTTTCGTCTTTGTACGACTCGCCAGCAATGCTACAAACTTTAAGTTTGGAACCTAGGAGGTTATTTCAGGAAATTTGAATTGATGGAAATTTAAAAAAAATGACGGGGAGGTGCACAATTGTCATAATTCAACAAATTTCATATAGGTACTAACTTTAAATG